>NW_017306532.1:554486-586858 GCF_000935625.1 Nanorana parkeri
GCCTGTCTGCTAGACTGGTCCCCACAGCCTCTTCTCCCCCGGGCGCCAGTGGTTTAAGCCCCACTGACGTCCTCACATTTAATACAAGCCCATTGACTGCCCTCTGCCGTGACAGGGGAGGGGCTGGATTCCCCCCTCCCCGCTCCGATCCGCCAGCGCTGACTGGTGGATCGGACGGGGCGGGTATAGCTGGCTCTGCCTCTAGATAGGCAGAGCCAGCTGTCACTCACGCAGCTGGAAGACGAGCGCATATCGCAGACCTGGAACTTATTGGCATCACGGAGGCGGCGGAATCGGGGCTTGTCCACTCCAGGAGGGAAGTCAGGGTCTCCCAGAACCAGAGTCATGGGCGACGGAAAAGGAGAAAGGTCGGAGGAGCGAGAAAGCGACCTAGCCTGCACCAACGTCGGAGCAATGGTGGGGTGGAGACGTACCGCAGGAGCTAGAGGTGAGGAGAGCCATGGCAGTCCCTCCAGGACAAAGTTGGCATCCTCTCCCTCCATGTTGACCCATTGCTTGGTCTGTCTGTGACAGCACCAATCCAAGACCCGTGCGAGTGCGGTCGCTTTATAGTATTTGGCCATGTCCGGGAGGCCTATACCCCCTCTGTTTTTAGGAAGAGTAACAATGTCATATCGAATTCTCGCTGGAACATGGGACCACACAAAGGCAGTGAACATTTGACGCAAGCGACGGAAAAACAGCGGAGGGATACGGATGGGAAGGGCCTGAAACAGGTACAAAATCCTTGGAAGAACCGTCATCTTGATGGCGTTGCATCGGCCGAACCAAGACAGCGATAGAGAGTGCCATGATAAGAGGTCCTGCTTGGTCTTCTGGAGCAATGGGGCAAAATTAAGGTCATATAATCGAGCACAATCAGCAGCCATATACGTGCCCAGATACTTCAGGGCATCTATCGACCAGGCAAAGGGGTGAGAAGACTGTAAGTATTCCACCTCCGTCCGTGGGAGGCTGATATTCAGAGCCGCTGACTTGGAAAAATTGATTTTAAAATTGGAGAGGGAAGAGTAGAGCTCAATTTCACGTAGGAGAGCAGGTAGGGATGTGCGCGGATTCGAGACAAAGAAGATCAAGTCATCTGCGAAGGCAGCGACCTTATGCTCGCCAGAGCTTTTTAATAGGCCATGGAAGGAAGGTAGGGAATGAATCCGGCAAAGAAATTGTTCCAGGGTAAGAATAAAGATGAGCGGGGAGAGAGGGCATCCTTGCCTCGTTCCGTTGGAGATGGGTAAGAAATCCGAGCGAGTCTCGTTCATACGGACTGCAGCCGATGGGAGTGAGTAAAGTGCGGAAATCCATTGCTACATACCTGGGCCTAGACCTATGTGGCGTAGGGCCGCCCGGAGAAAGCTCCACTCCACTCTGTCAAACGCCTTCTCCGCGTCGGTGGATAGCAGCATGAAGGGTGACAGGGTGGAGCGGGCGTGATGGATTGCGTTGATCACTCTAGTGGTGTTGTCTCTCGGCTCCCGTCCCGGAACGAAACCCACCTGATCCAAGTGTACGAGGTCAGGGATGTAGGGGAGCAGTCTATTGGCCAGAATCTTGGCGAAGAGCTTCAAATCTAGGGTGAGAAGGGATATCGGACAGTAGCTACCACACTGCGAGGGGTCTTTATCAGGTTTGGGAATGACCGCAATGTGTGCCCGCAAGGCATCCTTTGGGAGGATAGAGGCCGAGATAAGGGAGTTGAACGTGGACAGGAAGTGGGGGGCAAGAAGGTGGGAGAAGGACTTGTAGTATGGTAAAGTGTAACCTTCAGGGCCAGGTGTTTTACCCGTTTTGGCCTGTTTAAGGGCAAGGTCATATTCTGCCGAGGAGATCGGGGCCTCAAGCTGCGCACAAACCTCCGGCGTAAGAGAGGGCATCTGGGACTCACTGATGTATCGGAGAGAGGTCGCGTCATCCTGAGAGGATGAGGGCCTATCCGTCCCTGTGTGAAGGTTGTAGAGTGAACCATAGAAGGACATGAATTCCTGAGCCATGGTGGCGGAAGACGTCAGTCTAACCCCTGCGCCAGAGGTGAGGTGGGGTATGAATGTCGTGGCTCGAGGGCCACGTAAGGCCGATGCTAGGGTCCTACCCGGCTTGTTAGAGAGTTCGTACATGGTACGGCAGCCTTTCAGGAGACTCTGGCGTACGTTAGATAGGAGAAGCTCATTGAGTTCAGTTCGAAGTAGGCCTAACTCCTGAAATTGAGTAACCGCCAAAGATTTCTTATGCGCAGCTTCTAGATTGTGAAGTTTAGCGAAAAGCTGGGCTATCCTGGCCGACTTTTCCCTCTTCCTACGGGCGCCATGTCTAATCAGGACTCCCCGCACTACGCACTTATGCGCTTCCCATACCAGCGGGGGAGCCACGGCGGGGGAGCAATTGTCAGAGAAGTAGGAGGAGATTGTGGATTCCAGGTCGGATCTAATCTCCGGGTCTTGTAGAAGGGATTCGTTTAAACGCCATGAGGGACTTCTTGGGGTCCACGGGAGCATTTCCAGTGCCATATGCACCGGGGCATGATCGGACAATAGAATGTCGGCGATCGAGGCGTCCCGTACTAGCGGGAGATCCCTGTGCCTGAGGAAAAAATAGTCCAGTCTGGAGTAGGTGTTGTGAACAGGGGAATAAAACGTATAATCACGGGTCTGCGGGTGTAAAAAGCGCCACACGTCAGTTAGTTGGAGGAGGTGGAGTTCAGATTTCAGTTTCTTGAGTCGTGAGTAGGAGAGGTGGGAGGCTGCCCTAGACACATCTAGTAGGGGATCAAGACTAAAATTAAAGTCCCCCCCTAGGACCAACAGACCCTCTTCGAATTCAAGTAAAAGGGGGATTACACGTTGGAGGAAGGAAATGTGGTCTACGTTGGGAAGGTATAGATTGACCAGTGTGACCAGTTTATCTCCCACCAAACCTTTCACAAACAGGAACCTACCCTCCGGATCGGACTTGAGGTCTCTAAAAGTCCATGCCACCGATCTAGACAGTATTATACTGACACCCTTGGACCTTGCAATGGGGGACGGGCAGTGGTAAGAGATCGGGAAGTCTCTGTTCTGTAGTTTTGGAACTTTGTCAAGTTTAAAGTGGGTCTCCTGGAGGAATACCACCTGTGAACCCGCTTTCTTCAGGTCCACCAGGAGCCTGGATCGCTTCTCAGGGACGCCAAGTCCTTTAACATTAAAGGTAGTGAAGCGTAACGGACCCATCAAACCCTCAGAGGGGGAGACCAAGCCCCTAGATATGAAAGGGAACAAGAGAGAGGGGAGCAGAAGAGAAAGTAGGAGTGAGGGGGCAGTTGAGAGGTAGGAAAGGAGGGGGGACGACAAGGGAGGAGGCAAGGAGGGGCAGGGAATATAGAAGGCAAGGGGATGACACCTGGATCAAATAACAGCTAAATTAGGCACGGGCCTATGCGAATGCAACACTGTATCCTCAAGTCCGAGGACAGGAGGGTACCACTTATGTGGGGTATGGGGTTGGCGGTAAGCGATCAAGTGAGAGCTCAGGGGGGGAGATGCTCTCATTCGTACAGGTCAGTTCAAAGTAGCGATATATGGTGTACACCGTGTGGAACAGAGGTTAACGTTTGCATAAGTAGAAGTAGTAACAGAAACATGAACATAAGCGTGAACATACAACTGAAAATATAGCCCAAGGAGCAATTGGGTGCCGGAGGCAGAACAGCAATCCGGTCAGTAGGGGTAACCAGAACGCTCCCGGTGAGCACCTGAGGCTAGTCCCCCAACCTACAGGTAAGAGGGGGGGGGATGGGCCATCTCAAGGGTGTCGAGGCAAAGGGCGGATCCCGTCATCTAAGTCGTGATCCGCTACGGCGTCTCAGTATACGGCGAGTTGTAGCTCGCGGTATATTGAGCTTAGGGTAACGGGAGGACGCTAGTTTGGGTCCTCCCGTTACCCAAAGGAGAACTATGGGGGAAAACACTGACCCCATAGTTCTCCTTTAAATGTGTTGGCTGCATCTGTTTTCTTTTTGCAGGTTTTTTTTCCTTTATTTTTACCTGTTGATCCAACTAGTAACACATTTCCTGTGCTAGGGTGACAAAACCCTCTCGTTGTACTGGATCTATGGAAGAGCAGCATTGTCATCTTAGCCTGCTTGCTCCTGATTTGGATAGCAGAATATGCCTCTCTGTCCCCATCTCCACTACATAGGGGGTGGTGTTCTGTAGGCCACCGAAGTGAACTGGGCATGGCCAATAACACTTTATGAAGAAGTTACTAGTTCCCTGAATTTCTGCCAGGATCAAAAGGTTGTTTGGCACTTATAAAGCAGATATAAAAATGCCTTTAAAAGTATATATATAACAGACCAGAAGGCATAAAATTACAAACGTAAAAACATATTTAAACCCAAGAATGGAAATGTAGTATATCATCAGCTCACAAGATTTCTGGCAGGATCAACAGTTTTTTTTTGTTAACTTATCAAACACATATAACAAAATTCTGTAATTCTATATTTAACAGACCAAATGGAGCAAATAAGAGAAGTTCATTTTAAGGGTTTACATACACTTTAACTGTTAGGGTTTACATACATACGCTTTAATGACAAATCCAAGTAATTCCTTTCCCCTAAGTAATACAAAATAAAAAAAAGGTGTGTATTTTTGTAGCTGGTTGCTACAAACCTGTAGAACCCTAGCCATGCTTATACCAACCTTTATGCCTTTCAATGCTAGGTAGGTGACTTCCACATCCACATCGTCCATACCCCAAAAGGGGGGGGGGGCATGATCAATGGAAAATTATGTTCCATTTGACTGGGCAGGTTGAAATATTAAAAAAACTTTCTTAGTAGCTCTGCTTTTAGCCTAATCCAATTCCTTAAATGGGGTTCACTTTCTCTTGACAGTTCCATTTTCAATATCTCATAAATCTAAATGTATTAAAAAACTTCTAATAAGCCCTTTTATATGAAAGACATCCTTTTATTGTCCTTCATTTTATTCCCCAGATCTGTTTTACATACATTAATTCATAACATATACATGCATTGAATGCTTTTATGTTGCTTGAGCTAATATCATGATCTGTAAAAATCCAATTTTGTTTGAAGCGTTTTGTTTTTTTACTGTACGCAGTGTTTTATCTTGTTAAAGAAGAAATAAAAACAAACAGCTTCATTTGTCGCCTGTGACAGCTCTGTAAATGTACCCTGAGAAGCTTCTGAAAAATTAGAAAAAATACGCGCAGGGAAAATATGAAAAGTCCTAATTTTTCTTCATCAGTGTCATGCTGTGAGAGGCTGCAGGAGAGTCTGAATTCATTAGTATGCACTCACAGCTTTCTGATTAAAGTCGGTTCCACACAGCTTAAATGTGTGTATTTAATTCTTTTAGCAGAGAATCCTCTAGTAGGTTTATGCTCAAGTACTCATTTGCATGGTGTGTTGGAAAAGTATAAACCGTGGAGGTTGATTTTTTAAGGGGGTGCATGTTTTATGTTAGCGCCTTAAGCCCGTATCAGCTACAAATAGCCACTCAAGTTAAGGGATTTTATTTTAGCATTTTCTGGACTTCAAAGACAAATGCTGATATAGGTGGGGGAGAGTTTGAGTGGATTAGGAGCAGTGCCTATATATTCAACTTTTTTCTTCTAAGATGTAAATAATTTCTTCCTGGTTTGACAGTATAAGAGAAAAACCAATGTAGATATGGATAGTGGCGCTGAAAGGGCCAGTTTTGTCAAGAAAAGGGCACCTGACAGCCTGGAACATGTAGCCCAGCTGAGGACAGGTGTGTTTGACCCAGAAAAGAGTCTACACCAAGGTAAAGTTCCAGTCAGGCCAAAGATGAACCTGGAGAGAGCCAGACAAATAGTTGTTTTGGCAGGACTGTGTGTTAGAGTGCACATATGACTAGAGAGGTTGCTTTTTTTGATGCTTTCCATTTCAAACTAGACTGCCACACAGGACTTGGTTTAGGCCATTTGCGCACTACATTAAAAAATGCTGGGTTCAGATGTGTTTGGAGCTCATTTCTAAACACACCTGGACTCATGTAATGCTTTTCTATGACTGAATGCACACCTAGATGTCCAGCAGCATCTAGGTGCATTCAGAAGTGTTTACCCAAACTAGGATTTTCTGTGCATTCAGAAGTGTTTACCCAAACTAGGATTTTCTGTGTTCCGGCCGATTAGCCGGGTATTGTGCAGCTAAATGCATGTAAACACCACTAAGCTCAGCATCAACTAAACACACTATACAGTTGTTTATGTAGGAGATAACTTTTCTTGCAGCTGGCTAGTGTGCATTAGGCCTTATAGTACTAAATAATCTGTTTTCAGGTAACTGTGTTCTAATAAGGGTTGCCATAGATAACTACCCTTTGCACAGGATTGTTGCACTTTACATTTTCCTATTAAAAGTCTGTTAAAGTAGATCAGTACCATTATACTGTATATTTCAACAATACTTGCATGCTAAAATATAGGGATGGACCGATACCAATACTAGTACCAGTATCGCTGCCAATACGGAGTATTTGGGCAAGTACGAGTACTCGCCCAAATGCTCCAATACTTACCCCAATACCGGAACTTCCGGCCAGAGGTAGATTTCTCGGCTTCCTGATTGGTTGGGAAGCCAGTTTGATGCTGATTGGCTGGGAAGCCGGCTTTCCGGCCCAACACAATGAAGCCGGCTTTCCGGCCAATCAGGAAGCCGGGCGGCAGGTAATTACCCGCCCCCATTTTCCTGATTGGTCGAGAAGCTGGCTCCATGCTGATTGGCTGGGAAGCCGGCTTCCTGGCCAATCAGCATCGAGCCGGCCAAGCAGCACAGTAAGCCGGCTCCATGCTAGTGGAAGTATTGGCACCTCTTTGTTGCCTCCCCATGTATGAATCCATCACTTCCCCTGTAACCTGAAGGAAAACCACAAAACAGAGTAATTCTACCTCGTTGTTCTTCTCAGGGCAATAGAAGAATTTTTAAAAACTTATTGGCTGCAAATTGTCACTTTTGTGAAAATAAGTATGCTTATCTTGGTGTATTAGCTTTGTAAAATGGGCCTTATGGCTGAAGGGTTGTGCTAGTTACTGTTTTTTATGTTAAACACATTTTAATATACTATGTTATAACTTGAGCCTATTATCTTTCAAAAAAATCCTTGTGATACTATTGTGTAACACCCCTATACCGGCTGGAAGTGGGTTGAGAAATAAAAGAAAAAAAAAGAAGAGTGAAAAACCGCTGAACCTGCAACCTGCTGCTAATTGGCAGAGTTGTCCCGATTGGAAGCCTTTCTGAGCCAGCTGGCAACGATTAATTTTTCTACTTTTAAAAGAATGATTTGCTATATATAACATATCAGTATATCAAAGTAATATATATTAATATATAACATTATTTGTACAAATTCTAGAGCCAATAAATATATTTTACTAAAGCATGTTGAACTAAAACACAGTTTTTGCTGATCCAGTGTAACCTTGAGTATATAAGACTGTGTGTGTCTTGAATCCCTTAGGACTATATTTCAATTGATCTGATACATCGCAAATCTAGAATCCATCTGGTTTTTCTCGGCTTATAAATTAGTATGATGGTTTGAATGTCTTTTGTGACCTCTAGCAAACATATACAATTTTTACTGAAATACATGCAGTTTGTAGGCCACAGGACAGAGCTTTTTTTTTTTTAATTTGAATCTGTGAACGCATTGTACATGATGTATTTTGATAAATGTATTGACATTTGTTGTATTCTTGTATGTTATTCTTGCTTCTTTCCTGCCATGGACTAAGGATAAGCAAAGCTCCTGTGAAGTGGTACATGGCTTTATGTAATAAGATGTACTAAATGAATTAATGTGTCTCTTTGGTCTTCTGACAGTATTCTTCATTTTCTCTTTGATCTCGTTTGCAAACCCCGTCAATGTACTATTTCATTACACAAGCCTTAAAGTATTTATTACTTTCTCATTCCATACTCTATCCAACATTTTTTTTAAATGTTGTTTTTAGAAACAGTTTTAACCTCTTTCATTTCACCCTCTTGGCCTCTTTTAACTTACTGTTTGTTGCCTCACCCTTCCCCTCATACACATATTTGAAACTATATTTAAAACTAAGGACACAAATGTAATATATAGCAACTTACCAGTCCTTAGATGTGGTGCTTTTCTTTTATCAGGCTACATCAAATTACTTGTTTATCCTCCCAGAAATACAGTTTCCTTGCAACTTCCTGTGCACTGAATTGAATCTCAAACAATATTATCAGCCTTTGCATATTCATTCAACACATATTTGTAGTGTGTTTGTGCACGTTTATACTCACTTTTTATGTATTGTAATGCACTTTTCCTCTTGTTGTGCATTGTTGCACGACGGCCAACATGTAGAGGACCCACTGCAGAGGACGAAGTGGACTTGCGTCCTAAGTGATTGGACCGATGTGATTGGACACCTTTTTTAAATCTAAAGGGTTCAAAAAGCAAAGTTATGAACACTTGTTTTTGCCATATTTTTGCACAAAACAAACGTTCACAGATATTTGTTTGTTTCTACATAGACCGCTAACTGGCCTGTGACAGCAGTTTTACCAGGCCTAAAGTAAAAGGAAGCTCTGCAACAGGGAGACCGGCAGAAATAAAAATCTGACATCAGTTCTTTCCTACTTTTACTCTACTGATAAAAATAAAATGTTTTTACTTCTGTCCGTTAAAATAACTGTTGGAAAGTTGCCCTCACTTTCTGTCTGGTAAAACGTCAAGAGGACAGGTAGTGAAGGGGAATTTCACCATTGGAGCCCTGGATAGTGATAAAAAGCTGATAGACATTAAAACCCTTCCCCACTCTATTAAAAACAAAGGTAAAACATTTTGGGTGTCTTTCGATGCACCCATCAAATGCTGCTTTGTAGAAATGTTAGTTTTCAAATATACTGTTTTATTATCAGATCTTTAACTGATATTATAAAGTAAATATACTGCACTCTTGGCTTAAAAGATACTTTATTTCATCCCGATACATAAGGCATTTCATGTAGACCACAACATGCTGCCTCACAGTGTCACTAAATTACATCCTATACATGAGCAGCAGTCCCCTTATGGTTAAAGTGAAACTTCTGGCCTCATGGCATACAGCTAAATATGTGTTTAAAATCCATTTACAAATAACTGGTTTAAATTATAACATTTAATCGGGATATTTTAAGGAAGATATCTATTTGGTTTTCTTAACAGCCTGTGTATTTGCTGTTTATTCAGGTGTCATCTAAAAGATAATCTATGGATAGTAGTCCTGTTCCCAGTTTATTTGTAGTGTGACAGCTGCCATTTGCCTTGGTGAACTGAACTGGGGGTGCTGCTGTTACGGTTCTTTAAAGGGCTACAGTTCTAGCCCAAAACAAAAAAATTAAGCCAAAAGTGATCCTGTTGCACTATCTTCATTTGGAATGGGAACAAACTATAGTAAATTAGTGTGTTCCAAGCCCAAGAACAGCCCAAGTACACATAACAGTATCTTTATGTGGCTGGTAACCTATATAGATATGGCTGCTTTGGTTGTAAAAGAGGTAGCAGGTACCATTTGAGGATTGTTTTGTATGCAGTAGTTTGTTTCTCCTGTTCAGCCAACAGTCATTAAGCACCCATTCAGATCTGTAAGTTGAAGTAGAATGCAGAGTGACATATGTTTCACCGAGCATTACCACAGCACAGCAGGCCAGCAAACCAAAACATGTGCTTTGCCACACCACAAAACACAGAGTTGAACCCTATGTCTGTTCTGGTGTGCTGCATTGAAAAAAAGAGTACAGGTACATTTTTTATTTTAGGCGTGCTGCTGGCCCATTCAAAATGGGCTGCCTCAACAAAAAAACAAGTGCAATAATGTGGATGTGCTAACGCAAAGTGTGAATGAGACCTAAATGTTTTGGCCAGACTGTTTATTATGTATTTCATTGCAATACTGAGGCACCAAATTAGCTCATATGCTATTTTATGTTGCTGTGTAATTAGGTATTAAGTAATTATCGAACATAAAATGAACGCCCTAAACACATTTCACTTAAATTAATAATTTCTTTTAGGTATTTTATTTATTCCTGCTGTGTACAATCACAATGTTTAAGGAAAAAGATTAATTTATACAAAATTAAGGCAAATACAGTATGTTGCCCACAGCACACAGTGAAATGAAAAGGGTTGACATTAACAGTACAGACTTGTATCAGTCATGTACATTAATAGAATAAAATGCAAATGTGTGACAAAACATAAAATATTGACTAAGTATCCTGCCTTATAAAGCCAAGCTGCCAGCAATAAATTACACTAAGAGTTGAGTCGCCAGCAGTTTCTACAGAGGTAAGATACAGTATCAAGTCATATGGTCAAGAATTGGTTCAATATCATTAAAATAAACCTTCACTGACCTGTTCTGTGCATTTCTCATCACTTAGATGAGATACCATGTGACTGCAGCATGAGACTGATTAGCATGCCATTAAGAAAAGGAAAAAACTTCAGGGCTCTGAAGTCACATCATGACAGTACGAGTGAAACATGTTTCACTAATGCAGCCTTAATTCATTTTGTTTCTGCAGAGAGAGCAAGCTCACAATGCTTCTTCGGGAGTCCTTGGGGAACATGAACTGCCGCACAACAATGATAGCTCACATTTCAGCTGCTGCAGGAAACTACGCTGAGACGCTGTCCACTATCCAGATTGCTTCCCGGGTGTTGAGGATGAAGAAAAAGAAAACCAAGGTAAGGACTTGTGGGATAAAATCAGCAGCCTCTATTAAGATATACAGTATATGTGGGGGGAAGTGTTCATTAATATAACAGATTGGGTAGACAGTCAATGCTTTGATTTGTATGGGATGGACATCGTTTGTCATCATGTGTAATGTAGATGCTCTTCTGAAAGAATATAGACCTTGGATTACGCTGGCTTAGATTCTGGCTGTGCAGAATAGATTGTAGAGTCTGCAAAATATTTGCCAGCAGAAATGTTGCAGAAATCACACAACTAACTTAAAACAGCTTCTTCCCATTGCAGCCCCAGGACTCCATGAACAAGTACACATGTGCATTAACTTTTGTGAGAAGGACTGTTTAGGTGACCCAGAATTGTGACATTGATGATACATTTCTATGTGATGTTTTTTCTAGAACAGATGTTCACAGAACACTTAAACTTGAACTTTCGACAAGTGTAAAAGCATGTATAGATGCCATAATTTTTTACAGGTGTTAATGAGTGTAACGTACAAAGATAATTACTTCATAGTAACTTTTCAGTTCAATTTTTCAAAGGTCTGGTTCCATCAATTTTTTAACTAAAAATGGCAGTTAAACATGTTTACCAGTGTAGCAATAAGAGTCTTTTATAAATACAGAGGTCAGTATGTTTTTAATTAATACAATTCTCTTGTGTACTCTATGCTTATTTTACAGTACACTTCAAGTTCATCTGGAGGAGAGAGTTCCTGTGAAGAAGGCCGAATGCGTAGACCAACTCAGTTGAGACCATTCCATTCAAAAAATGTAGTTGATCCTGATTTCCCCCTGCTTAGTTTATCCAGTGACCCAGATTACTCATCAAGCAGTGAGCAGTCATGTGATACAGTTATTTATGTTGGCCCCAATGGAACAGCTTTATCTGACAAGGAGCTCACAGATAATGAGGGACCACCAGACTTTGTTCCAATAGTTCCAGTTTTGCAGAAGACAAAGAATGAGGCAAAGGTAGAAGAAGTACAAGAAGTAGCTCCTGGCAAGGCTGAAAGGGATTGTTTAAAGTGCAATACTTTTGCAGAACTGCAGGAAAGATTGGACTGCATTGATGGTAGTGAGGAAACAAATCACTTTCCTTTTGAAGAGGTTCCTGCACAGTACAGTGGAGAGCAAACAACCAAAGGTTTGTGTTCAGTGGCTCAACCAAAAAACCTAACAGATCCAAGTATAGAAGAAAGCATTTGTGAAAATATACAGTCTGACAAGGAGGTGAGAGAAAATAATACTGGAACAATATACAAAATTCAACGAAACCACTCACCCATTCCTTCTGGGCATGTCACCGACACTTCTACACCGTTGTCTCCCAGGAGTGTTACAGGTAGTTGTGCATTGCACAGTGGGCAATCCCAGACAGCACAAAATTCCAGCTTGCAGGGAAGCAGAGAAAGCCTCAACAGTTGTGGATTTGTAGAAGGAAAACCAAGATCAATGGGGTCCCCAAGACTAGGAATAGCCAGTTTAGCCAAAACATCAGAATACAAGCCACCGAACTCTCCTTCCCAAAGGTGTAAAGTTTATACACAGAAATGTGTCTTACCTAGTTCAGCACCCCCTCAAAATAAAGATGCAGGATCACTTTTAGAATCTGTCCCACAACCAGAAATTCGAACTCCTCCAGTAGGAATGAGTCCACAAATGAAGAGATCCCTGTCTAATTCAAGTAGCTTTTCTGCAGAATGTACACTCACTGATCAACAGACATCTGGTTCTGAAGATTCCAAAAAGGAAGTCATAAGTACAACCATGGTCACCGTACAACAGCCTCTGGAGCTCAATGGAGAGGATGAGTTAGTTTTTACGTTAGTCGAAGAATTAACAATTAGCGGAGTCCTGGATAATGGCCGCCCTACTAGTATTATCAGCTTTAATAGTGATTGTTCAGTGCAGGCTTTGGCTTCTGGGTCAAGACCTGTAAGTATTATAAGTAGCATAAGTGAGGACCTGGATTGCTATTCTAATTCTGCCCCAGTTTCTGAAGTCAGTATCACACAGTTCTTAGCCCTTCCTAAGCCTGGAACAGATGAGAAATGTCAGGAAGGTAGTAGCAGACGGTCTTCCATCAGTTCCTGGTTAAGTGAAATGAGCACAGGTAGTGATGGGGAACAGTCATGCCACAGTTTTATTGCTCAAGCATGTTATGGTCATGGAGAAGCAATGGCTGACCCTCCTATTTCAGAATTTACAAGTACTTTGCAGAATATCAGTGTGATGTGTACAAACAACCGACAGAAGCCAGGAGTGGACAATGTGCTCATTCAGTCTGAAATGGCAGAACCAGTACAAAATAATGTATTCCCTATAAAGAACTGCAACATTTCTGCAGTAGGAAAAACTACACTTACTATATCAAACACCTCAACTCTTGGTAGCTGTGAAAGCTATGTTCCTATGAAAACAAACATCACGGTTTACCCCTGCATTGCAGTGAGTCCCTTTAAAACTCAAGAGACTGATGAGTCCCTGCAAGTATTAAATCTGCCTGACAAGTCCTCCTACTCTGTGGAAAACAATGATGTTGATTGTAAAATGAAAGCGGTATTTGATGATCCATGGCTAAAACGTGAAGATGGTATCAAGAGGAAAAACAGTAATTCAACGGATGTAGGACAAATGCCTGAAGCTGCTAATTGTGTAACTGACCATGATGTACACAGAAAACAAAATACCACAGACAGATTAAGCAGCAGCAGTGGTGAAGCAGTTCTCTCACCAATCTCTGAGAACCTTAAAAGAATAGTAGATGGATGTGAAATGGCATTTACCACACAGGGTCTCACCCATGTAACTGAGTATTCACTAACAGGAAGCCTCCCTAGAGGTTTAGAAAGATTATATAAGCTGGAGGAACAGGATATTATGATTAATGATTGTGAGATCCATTCTGTCCCTTCAATGCAAACATCTAGATCTACTTTAGAGAGAAGAGTTTCTTCTCCTAAACATTGTGTTCTCACTCGTCCCAAAGGAATACCACCCCTGCCTCCAGTGAGGAAGTCAAGCCTAGATCACCGGAATAGAGCAAGTCCCCAGCATGCTGCAAACAGCCCTTCAAAGCAATCTCTCTCTTCCCTTCCTAGTCTTCCAGATGAACTTAGTGGGAAATTGTCAGGATTTAGCATGGGCACCAGAAGCAACAGTAGTAGCAAGCTATTTAGTGCCAAACTTGAGCAGTTGGCTAGTAGAGCAAACTCTTTAGGGACATCCAGTGGAAGTCATTATGAGTGTCTATCTTTAGAAAGAGCTGGAAGCCTTTCATCAGTCAGTTCCAGGATGGTCTTTAGTAAAGACAGCACATTGCCAAGATCTGGGAGAAGTTTAAATCGAAATGTCATGTCATCTCCAACTAACACTTCACAGTCTGCTGGTACTTCACCTAAATGTAGCCCTTCAAAAATATCAGCAGTAAGCAAACTACTACTTGCTAGTCCTAAAGCTCGTAGCCTTTCAGCATCTGCAACCAAAACACTCAGCTTCTCAACCAAGTCACTCCCTCAGTCTGTAGGAAGAAGTTCAAGTCTACCTCCAAATGGTAAAAACATGTCTTGGTCTACACAATCTCTTAGCAGAAACAGAAGCTCAGGGCTTGCTTCCAAGCTGCCTCTTAGAGCTGTTAATGGCAGGATCTCAGAGCTACTCCAGGGAAGCACAGGTGGTCGAAGTGTGCATTCACGAGGAAATTCAGACTCAGATGAACGTATAACTCACCATGCAGAGAAGCCCATTGTACACACACTGCCTTCTCCATACAGCAAAATAACTCCCCCACGAAAACCTCATCGCTGCAGCAGTGGTCATGGCAGTGATAACAGCAGTGTGCTTAGTGGTGAGTTACCACCTGCAATGGGCAAAACAGCCCTGTTTTACCATAGTGGAGGCAGCAGCGGTTATGAAAGCATGATGAGGGACAGTGAAGCCACAGGAAGTGGTTCCTCTGCGCAAGACTCCATGAGTGAAAACAGCAGTTCTATCAGTGGAAGATGCCGGAGCCTCAAGTCCTCAAAAAAACGGTCTAATACAGGTATGTTATTAATTTGCTATTAAAATCTTTTTTTATAATTCATTGGTTAAATGAAATTGTAAATTCCATTTTTTTGGCAGATGTGTTGCTTCACCTAGTGTTTGTCTCTCAATTGGGCATAAATGGTCTCACTCTATTCTAAGTAATGTAAAAGTCACCCCCTCATAGTTGCTAAGGTCAAGTGGCACCCAGAGACATAAATAGACCTGCCTAAATTTATATTTTTATCTTTGGAAACAAGAGTTGATGTAAACAATAGACAACATATTTTTAAAGTACCCTGGTGCCTAAAACACATTCTGCGGGCTCATAGTGTGCAGCTCACTGTGTGTTGCTTACTTTGCAGTGTGGCAGTGGGATGCTGGGTGCTGGGATGCTGTCTGCATTACCTCACCTGGTACTGAAATTAACCCAGTACTGCAATGCAGAATGATCTCTGCCCAACAGTGGAAGTATAGAACCAGCCCAACATCATCAGGGAGAGAGCAGTATGGGAGCATGTGATTTGGTAAGTAAACACTGAGGGAAAATGGGGGAGATTAACAGCATTGACATTGGCCACCAATGCAGTGAAGGTTAACAGCACTGCAATTGACCATCAATGCAGGGAGAGGGTTAGCAGCACTGCCACTGACCATCCATTAGTGAGGATGGGAATTAGCAGTATTGCCACTGATCACCAATAAAGGGGGTTTGAAATTGCACAGCCACTGACCACCTATTTGTTTTTGTTTTTTTATTGATGTCACTGACACCAGTGCTGTGGGTTATTATTGCAGTGTAAAAGGAACAGAGAACAGGGTGCAATTACCTAGTGACCTATTAAACAAGGATACAAAGTAGAGAAAATAAACTCATTGTTATTGTTGTCACTGACACCAATGCTGGGGGTTAATATTGTGGAGTTTGACACCAGTGCAGGTGGTTATTATTGTGTTCATTGGCACTAATGCTGGGGGTTATTATAAGGACCACTGACACCAATGCTGGGGGTAATTATTGCGATAACTAACACCAATTCTTGGGGTTATTATTGCAACCACTGACATCAATGAAGGAGGTTATTATTGCAGCCATTGACGACAATGCTAGGAGTTCTTATTACTGCTACTGACACCACTGATGGGGCTACTTTCCCTTCATTGTGTGTGAAAAATACAGAAGGGACAAAATTCAGACGTTTAGGTGTGTTAAAACCTATTTTCAATGGCCCGCCGAACTCGCCCAGTGTACTTGCATGAAAACAAGCTGCTATTTTGCCCTCTGGCAGTGCTGCACCTGGGGCCCCATGTCATTTTCAAGTTTACTACCACTGGTTTAGTGTTTGTTTCCCCTATGCCTGTGAACATGGTATGATTAGAGTCATATATAGAATGTGTTTTTTTAAAAGTATTTTCAGTAGAGCACACGCAAAGGTATGCATGAAATGATTTAAATTAAAACTGATTAAAATGAAGCCAAACATAAATAAAAGTAACTGATCGCAATCACTACTAGATCTGGCTATAACATGTCTGCTTATATTTTTTGCTGGGAATGAGCTCACAAGACCCTTTGACTGCCATACATAACAATTAAAGGGTTAAAACAGGCTCAGTAGCAGCCGTGAGCTTGTGTTAAATTTTATTGCGCAGCTTGTCTATATATGATAGAAGCAATTTGGTGACTAGAAAGTGAACTTTCTTTACTGCTATAAATTGGCTCCTTGACCCCTGAGGTCAGCTCCAGTTTATATTGTCACAAAGAGAGAATGTTACATAAAAAAAGTAATGGAAATAAATATTAAAGTGACATTAAACCCTCAGATGTTTTAACATAAACCAATACTGTAATGTGTGCCTTACTGTATGTAATCCATGGTAGTTTCCCTTCTCTTTGCTGCTCTTCCTTTTAAATCCTCTGTCTTCTCATGCTTGGGGAGAACTTCCCTTTGCAGCTGAGTGCCTCTTCCTATAGTGCTGGCTCAGGTTGCAAACCTACACACAGACACCATGTATCCATTTCAGAGACAAGGCAGTCTGCTGCAAAACAGAAGTTCTGCCCAGCATGAGAACAGATACAGATTTAAAAGGAAGAGCAGCAAAGAGAAGGGAAACAACCATGTAAGCAGACATGTTACAGCCAGATAAGGCACACATTACAGTATTGTTTTATGTTAAATAATCTGAGGGTTTAATGTCACTTTAAGATAAAATAAATTAGTAAAAATAAAAAAGTAAATTCAAACAAGCACACATACAATATACAAATTTACAGAATGTGGGTGCACGTATAGACTGATTTACTAAAGGATTTAATAAACGTATAAGGATTCACTTGAACCCACCAGTCATGTGGAGATGAAATAAGAAATAAACAATTTTATTTTTATGTGATAGAATAATTAAGGTGAATCTTCACACAATTTATTGTGTGAAGAATCTCAGCTCCATTGGGGAGATGTCCCCTCAGTGACACAGACCAGAAGAAGAAATAAGGGGAACAGGGGTCACGGGAACAGGAAAGCACACACAGCAATAAAACCCAGACCAAGGTTTGCCACTGCACTAACCTTTTCCCACTTACTATACAATGTCCTGTCGCTGGTACAGAAAGTAAGAGAACATTTACATTTGAGAACAAATACTACAATAAAATCCTGTATAATGGTCTAACTCTTCCACCAAAAAGAAAAGGTTTTTTCCAAACTTGGGCTTTACATGGAAATTTTGGAGACTGATTATTTTACTATTCTATATAACCTTATCTAGTGCTGGCAATTTAAAATCATTTGTGCGTGTTTTTATTAAAACATAGTTTTGATTAAAACTTTGCAAGTATTATGGGTTGTACAAAATCAGGAATAGGAAATTAAATTCTATATGTAGACTACTCTCAGAAAACACGATTTGGTCTGGCAGTGAGAGGGTTACAAACTGACAACTAATGATGAATTGATGCATGCTGTTCAAATGATGCCTTCCGTTTCAAAACACTTTAATGATAATTGAGCAGTATACAATTAGGCAGAACAGTTACTCTGGGACAGCAGATGGAAATTTCTATTTGATCCTCACTGTTCTTTATTGGCAGTGTAGAGATAAATACAGCACAATGGCACACAGCCTATGCTAAGCTTGTAGGATGTTAGTGTTAATTAGGATTATTCAAGGTAGCATGGGGAACAAAGTGCCAAGTATAGTACCTGTAGCGATCAATGAGAATCTTACACCAGTGTAGCTTCAGTAAAGTTAATTTTGTTGCAGGTTACTGCTGCAATTGAACAAGCTTATAAGTTTGTTTTCTTAGCAATAGAAAATTATTTAATGGTCAAGTAATTGCATGTTGAACAACTGGCTATGGTCTGTGGGTAACCACATTTTATAATGGAATGAAAATGCAAAAATGTCTCTGGTGTCATTGAATTGCTTCTATGTGCTTGTTGGACACAGTCTCTTTAAATAAAATATTGACTTACAATCAATTCATTACATTCATTAGATGTCTACCATAAGTTCTAACACTACAGTGTAAGCACATGACAGTCAATGCACAGAGGTTTTCGTTGTATATCTGCTTCGTTTAAAATTGTGTGCAAAAGGAAAGGCATAGCACTGTATCACACCCATGAGCACTGTAATCTTTGCTTGAATCTGTAAACTGTTAGCTGGAAAGTTGCTGCTGATATCACCAGTAGAGGAATTGATTAGAACAGCAGATGGCAACCATAAAATTGTAGCTGTATGCTATATTAGTAATCAATATCTTACAAGAAAAGGGGGTATGAGAAAATAGCCTAGGATATAATTAGGCAATAAAATTGATTATGCTGGCTGTAGGATACTGTACTCTGAACACATTATGAGTTAGAAATGTGTAATTGTTGATAAGGCCATTTTTCTTTTAAAAGATGAAAGCCCATAGCACAGCTGGACTTTCCTTGCATGGAAATCCATATAGCTCAGAGCCATTACCTTTCTGGGGAGTGCATTGGAGCAGCTTTATGGCAGATTCATTGGCTACAAAAGGCTTTCTGATTATAGTCTACTATAGAGATTCCTAGCTTGGAGGAGAACCCAAAACATGAATTACTGTTTTTTGGTTATATATAGATTAGGCCATTTTATTGAGGATATTTCCGTATAATTTCGACTTGGTCATTTTCACCAAAACACTGTCTGCATGAGTTTTTATATTGTTTTTGTGCTTCTGTGGAGTTGTCATTTTAGTTATTACAGAGTTGAAGAGTGATTTGTTTTCCCTATTTTAAAAGAGAACTATGGTCAAACCTTTAATTGTCATAGTTCTCTTTAGGGTAACAGGAGAACATATACTAATGTCCTCATGTAACTCAAAACTCAACATATAGCTGGCTATTGCCTACTATGTACTGACAGCGCAGAGCCACACTGCAGCCAGGATGGATCCCGACAATATTGTTGGGACCCACCCTTCTGCCTGATTGACTAGAGAGGCAGAGCCAGCTGTACCCACCTGTGGGGGAACGGTAACTGACAGTCACCACTCTCTGCAGGGAGATGATTGGGAACTGAGCGATCGCCGATATGTGATCACTCAGTTTTCGATCAATAGAGCCAACGTGTGACAGCTTCAGTGTCACACATCGGCTCTAATTATGGGGATTAGTGTATTTCACTCTTCCCATAATTCTCCTTTAAAATAATCTTAGCCTAAGAGCAAGTGCTTGACTATATAGCTAATCCTCTATTGTAAGCCCAGGAGCCTCCCCAACTCTGAGACATACTAAAAACTAAACTAGTCTGTTCTCTAAGAGTTTGAGAGAGACACTGTTCTTTAATAAATGGTGTGTGTGTGTAAGAAAGACTGTCCTGAGTGTGAGAGAGCCTGTCTAGAGTGCATGATGGAAAGACAGAAACAGAAACTAAATGAGTATCTGGCATTTCACCCACCCAGCTTGGCTGCTTGGAAAGTTCCCCCTGTATTCCTCTGGTCCTCTTCGGAGTAAGAGTCCTGTAGCTTTTTAGGTGACAACACAAATCCCATGGCAAGGCGAAATGACTCCTGGTAAGTCATGCCGAAGACATGCAGAAGAGAGGAGGAACCTTCTGCTCTGCATGGTATGTAAGATGTCTAATTAGCAAATATGCCCTTGACCAAGCTTTGAGGAGATTACTGTCACTTTGACCAGAATATGCCTTTCAGATATTATATTCTAAAAGCCTACTAAAGAAATGCCAGTCACAGGTGAACCTTTGTAGCCCAAATATAGTAACTAGTGGCCCATGAATATTGTGCAATGACAAAGACATTTTGCTGCAGATTTTCTTAATAAACATAAGATAGGAACCTTTGATTGTAAGCTCCTTGAGGGCAGGTACTGATATAAATGTACATTATGTATAAATGTACATTATGTAAAGCACTTCGTAAGTTGTCTGGGTTATATAAATACCATCAATAAATAAATGAATAATATGTCATTATTTTTGTCCTCTCAGCAACACTTTAACCTGTTGGGCAAGTGAAGCTCACATTTGTGAGCCACATGTGGTGCTCAGCTACAGTTGACAATACAACAGGAAACATTAACTATCTGTATACTTGCTGCTCTTTGCTTAGCAAAGATTGTTTAACCACCTACCATCCGCCAAACGTAGCAAAACGGCTGGACGGGAGCCTTATAGATGGCACGCACAAGCGGGAAACTGTCAAGATTTTAACAGCCAACGATGGCTGTTTATATATAAGTTGTCCAGTGTCTAGAGACGCCCGATCGCTTGTATGTAGTGCCTTCATGCGCTCTCTCCCCGCAATACCGGGCTCCCTGTGCTCCCTACCGGCCCGGGACCATGCCAGTCCCGAGCCAGCACTGAGCACAGGGAGCCCGGGATTGTGGCGGCAGAGTGCATGAAGGCACTACATACAAGCGATGTGGCTCTGTGCAGGGAGATCAGAGAGAAATCAGTACACAATCTCCCTCTGATCTCCCATCTGGTGTTGTGAGTGTGGAAGTGATGTTTGTTACATCACTTCCGCATTCAGCTATCACTCTCCGGCTACAGAATCTGGCTACAGACTCTCTGCATCATCCCTAGGTGACATTAGGGGTCTTGGAGACCCCTGATGTCTCCATAAAGATGACCTGTCACTGTAATTTAATATCGCAGAGGGGGCTTCTTCCCCCACCTACACACGCAAACATGCATCGGGTGCGCCTATGTGCAAAAACGATGATTGCACCCATGATGCTGCACTTGTTACATATCATCACGAATGTCGGAGCGTGAGCATTAATTTTAGGGCCATCAATCACTGTTAACACTAAATTGTTAACGGTAAAAGCTTTTAAAGCATCGCCTATGGCCAATTTTGGGTGTGATAGTTTTTTGCGATTTCACGGATGTGCGCAATTTTGCGGCTTGACGTGTTTTGGTGTCTATTTAACCGACGTGACCCGCGCCTTTTATATTTTACCCAAAAATTAGGGATTTACATTTTTCATAACATAATAAAGAGAAAACAGTTTTTTAAAACATTTTAGTTTTTTCATTATATAGTAAAAAATAAAACCCCAGTTGTGATTAAATACCAACAAAAAAAAGCTCTGTGTGTCACCAAAAAATTATATAAAATTAATTTCAGTACAGCGTTGCATGACTCAATAAATGTCAGTCGAATTACCACAGCGAATACAGAAAAATGGCCTGGCCAGGAAGGGGGTGTAAACACCCCGGTCTTCAAGTGGTTAAAGTGTATGCCCATCCAAAACTATGGTGTCAGTTTTGGATAGAGTATAGAAGGTACAGGACACCTTTCATTTTGTTACTACTAATTGGTGTTCATTCACCCTCACTTCTTTTCCTGCTGACCATATTATACCTGACAGGAAATAAAAGTAAAATATAACAATCAAATAAAAAGGAAATATGAATAAAAAACTAACTGCTTAGGGGCTCATGCACATATACTCTATAATATCCAATATGTCTATGCACATTGTGGCATTTAGATCCTTAATCTAGAGCATCATTCAGAGATGTAAAGAAAACTGCCCCAAACCTCCATTGGGAAGGGAGTGTACCAGCGAAATGTACTTATGCACAAACAGGTGTATGCGTGTAAATGTATTCCAGTGGCTAGAATAAATGAATATTCTAGCCATTATAAGCTGTTTTACACTGGATCTTTCTGGCAGCAAAATCCAGCATATAAATTAATATTTAAATGCATACATTAATATTTAAGTGTCCATAAGCCCCAACAGTAACACAGACAGAAATCAAAATGCTTTGCTTTAGTAGAGTAGAGAAAGGCTAGAACCCCTGTCCGATTTTTATATGTGTGTCCCTGTTTCAGATTTTCTGTCACTTTCATTGTCAGCAGGAAAAGAAAGTGAAAGTAAGTCTAACTGAGCCCCAAATAGCAGTTACAACCTGACTGAAGATCTAATCCTTCCCGACTCTATCCAAAACTAGAAAATACGTTTTGGCTTCACATACATTGTAAACTATATAACTTAATTTAGTTTGCAGAGAATTGTTCTAACCCATTGTTGCCTTTCTAGACTATTTTATTTTGGTGTTGCCCTTTAAATAGCTTGTGGATATTGTAGCGTTTATGTTAGCTTTTAATTACTATGATAGGAAATAAATCAGTTAGTTGCAGCTAGCAGAAACAATTATAGGTTTCCTTTGTTTTTTTTGCAGCATGTTTCCTATATTAGCTGCCCCAAGAGGCCTGTTATATCATATGAAGCACTCCTATCTTACCTTTTATTTCAAAGTAATTTAGTTCTCATATCGGTAGATCTCAAAGGCTGAAGATTGTTCAGCTATGAGAATGATGCCCCATGGCTGTATGACGATTTGGGGTTAAAGGAAACAACTCCCACAGCCCATCCTTTTAAAAATTGGATTTCTTTCATTACAGCTAATCATAAAAAAGGGCAAGTAGTATGAAAGGATCACATCATTGTTATTGATGTTCAGCACCCCTGAGTCTTGTATCTCAAGACCCACAATTCATAGAACTCCAAAGAATGTCAGTAAAGATATGCTCATTCCAGGTCATGCAACCTTGTCCAGTTTATTTATAGGTATTGTGTCCAGAAACAGCTTCTGTCAGATATGATAAGCATAGTTGAGCTGAATTCCTAGGTTGGAGGCAGTAGAGAAATTTATACTGGAATTCAAGGATTATAATAATGTTTAACATGAACTTATAGCCACTAAAAAAAAATCTAAACTTGCACTTATATCCACCTGCATGCCAGATTTTTTGTCCTGCAGATTACCTGGGGACCCAAGAAACTGGAGTCACTCTGTAATTAAAGCAATGACCAGTTTTTTTGTGATAGGCAGCATCTATAATTAAAAGTAAAACACAAGAGATGGGAGATCCAGAACCAACTATAGAAGCTTTGATTTTCATAACAGAATGGATCAGGTTTACATGGTCCCAGAGCACTCTGCAGGACAACAACTCTGCAATGCAGGCACCTGGAGGTTCACTCAGTCTGGTGTAAATGCCAGAAAATATGTTTAGTGTGTAGTATATGATACAGGTAACTAAGCCATAGACATCATGTCACTTGCTTTATTCCCTAGCCAGGAAGACTTTAAATAAACCACACTGCGTAAGCTGGGATGATCCGTGTTAGTGTAACAGCTTGTGCTGCTTACAGTATAACATATTGCTAACCAAACTATATCACAATCCCTTACTTCTTTAAATGAAAGGGTACATTGAAATGTAATATGTATATACAATTAACATGGATTGCTGAAATTCTACTAACCAATCAAAGAAACAATTAACATGTCAAACCTAAAACTCTTATCAATACAAAAAGTATCTAAGGTATGATGGTGGCTCGATTCACTGCTTAGCTCTTGCTGGTTCTAATGTAGTTACTAGTGTATCTGTGTCAGGAAGATTATCACTCTTTCCAGGACACAATACACTTTGTTTCCATGAAAGATGAATTCTGAATAATTGTGCATTCCTTTGGACCCTCCAAACAGTACCTCTCTTCTCTTGCATGGTACAAACAGTAGTTCCAGTTTATAAACAGGTGATAACTTGACAAAATGCTTTAATTGGAACAGTAGTTTAGCTCCTTGTTGGAGGACACTAGGCTAGCAGTATTGTTTTTGACCTGCATTTTGCCCGCCATGAAATGTTCTGTCCTTATCAACTGTAGCATTAAAAGGGTGGTTTACAATACCAAAATTAACTTGCATAATTCCATTTTTTTTATCTTTGCCTTCCAGAAAAGCTTTTATATAACTTTCAACAAAAACCTGTTCTGACATTTTATTTTCCCATTAGCTTACTTGGTCTAGTAGGATGATGCAAAATGGCATTTACTGCCAAATAACCTTCACATTGTTTAAAGTAAACTGTGATAAATTATCACTTACAGTGACTTAGGTATCCACGAAGAGCAGTAATGCACTCTGAACCATCAATTTCAGTTGATGAAGTTGCATTTGTGAGGTTCACTACCTCCTGACACTGTGAATAGTAATCCACAACCACTTTAAGTTGCCATCCAGGTGATATGTTGTACAGGTTAAAACACATATGCTTCCCTGGATTATTTTGCAAAGTTGTACTGCTGACGGGTTTCTTTGCTTAAAGTGGACCTTTACCCCCTTTCACTCAAAATCACATCATCATGCTGATTTAAAATCATCTTACATTCATTAGTTAAACAAACATGTTTTTCATTTGATTACAAATAGAGTTTATCCACTCCCTGGTCCATTTTGGCACAAATGATGTAATGTGTCCAAGTTTTGCTTCCTGGGAAGGTTACATCAGCAGAGCATTGCTGGGAATCTCATCTGTTCTCTCATGAGATCTCAGGGAAAGGCGTTTTCCTCCCCTGAGATGATATGCATGGTCACATGTCATAGTCATATGAGCCAGAGTTCCCGGAAGTAAAGGGAGATATAGCAATCTGCCCGTAGTTAAAATGACCACTGTCAGAAGACTGGGGAAGAAAAGAGAAATACGTTATGGAAGGAATACAAAGCCTACAATTATCTAGCAGGGCTATTCACAAAATGGTGAAGGGTATGGAGAAGGCAGGAGAAGTGAACAATCTAGGACAGGGGTAGCAAACCTCCGGCCCTCCAGCTGTGGTGGAACTACAAATCCCAAGAGGCATTGCAAGATTCTCACAGCCACAGACATGTATCTTTAGAATGAGAGTATATCACCACCTCCGCCTGGACTGTGTTTAAAATGTAAACTCAGCTCTAAGCTCTAGCTATGTGTGAAAATGTTCACATCCTCAAAAAGCTAAAAAAACTGTTTTCAATATGGGATTATCATCTCACTGCATAAGTTGGTGCCCTGCCTGCATACTAATTAGGTCTGTTATCCCCATGTCGGGCTGCAGTGGATAAAGATGGATGAAATGTCAGTTTGTAACATTACAATAAAGTTATTAAAAAAAGATAAACAGTGTGATGTGTTCTAACAACACATTGTGCCACCCGTTCACTATGCACACCATAGTTTCTGCATTATGCAGAGTGTAACACGTGCTGCTGGTCTTAATTGTCCCTTACTGTGCCATTCTTGTTGAATCGCATGTTGATATTCAGTGCCATAGTACAGTTAAGATTCATGTCTTTCTGACATCTGCAGATTCCAGGGCTTTGACTTTGTCACTTTAATAAAAAAACAAGCTGCCAAGTGAAATGAAGAACAGGTACCTGGACAGCTTTTTGTGCTACTGCTTTGCCTGAATCCCGGCTAGTTCTGATTTTTTAAAGGCATTTATATAACGCCAACAATTTATGGAGCCCTCTACACACTGTTCATTTACATCAGTTTTTGCTTCCTATCTAAGGTCTATATCTCGTATACATACACATACTAGGACTAATTTAGACAGGAGCCAAATATTTAACAGTATGTCTTTGGAGTGTAGGATGAAGCCCACACAAGCACAGTGAGAACATGCAAACTCCATACAGTCCTGGCTGGTATTTGAACTGAGGACCCTTGCACTGCAAACCACTATCCCACTGTGCTGTCCTATTGGCAAGCATAACAACAATGGGCAGGTATATAAAAGTTATTATAGAGTATAGGAATCATCAAGAACTGTTAACGTTGCCTTCATTTGGTAGGAATGCTATATCATGCATCAACTCCACCGGGATAATGATCTCAAATGTTTCTCAGTAGTGGAATAAATAGGTGCTGCAGTTTGGGGCCAAGCCTGACTTATGTGTTCCAGCTTGAAGCTGGGACTAACTGGGTGATATTTGGTGGCTTAATTGCATGATTTAAACATTGTGAGATTGATCTCTTTTGTTTGTATCACATTACTTTTAATATTAGCTGCAACATTAAAGATTTTCAGTAACTCAATTGAGCTATTAATCTTCCACAATTACACAGTGTCACAATGTATTTGCTCAGCAGAAACTATTAGCGATTAATCTCCTTCCTGCTGCTCTACAACTTGGAATGGGAGTAGGAGATTAATCGCTCAATAATCGTTCATTTAGGAGATTCTTGGGCGATTTTTCCCAGTCAAGTATACTCCATCGGATTATTCTCATGAGACTAATATCCTAACAATGATCCAACAATCTCCTGCAGTAGCACAAAAGATTGATTTTTGCTGTAGGAAATGTTTTCATTCTCTGAGATTAACAGCTTTATGTGAAGCCCTAGCCGAATCACACTATAGGTTACAAAATAATAATAATGCTCTTGGAATCCTCTCTACTTTCTAATAAACCTCAACTGAAATAAAAAGGACCGCTGTGGAGAAAATTATTGCATATTGCATAATTATATTTGATTAATGCAACTAATAAGACTCAATATACTCCTTCTGCCATGCACTGTGGTTCCTCCCACCACCTCCTATAGGATAAAATGGAAGCAGTTGTTGGAAACTGCAGCGCAGGAGAATTTTGGGAAACGACCATCATTTTTTTAGGTTGGCTTAACTTTACTTTGGACTATAGAAATACATGGTCACTTTACAATATCACCCAAGTTAGTAAAATGTATGAATGTGGAGCCACTCTTTAAAACATCCCTTTAATGGCAGGTTACAGTTCTGCCTGTGAGTGCTTCTGCGATAGTACATATTTACTAACTTAAAGTGGACCTTCAATCCCCACTGCAACCCTACAGCCTTGTGGGATATTCCCATCACATATCCCAGGAGTCTGTAGGAGCGGCACAGAGCGGCTGAAAGGCATCAAGGCGGGTCCAGCTGCAAAAACCCAGAAGAGAGAGCTGGCTCCTGATGACAGGAAAATAGCTGTGCAGGACCCCGTGTCTGGTAGTGAAGCAGCAAATCACAGCAGGACAACGGGGATAGGCAAAAAAAGGCATGGGGGTTAGGGACAAGAGGGGTTAGGGAAAAAAAGGCATGGGGGTGTGAAGTTCCTCTTTAAGAAGTATCCTCACTAACTGCCACATGAATACGGAATACTGGAGATAACCTGTGAATTTTTTTATATATATATTTGCTCTAAATCCAGGTTGTTTTACTTTTTCCACTTTATTCTGAAACGTAAACCCCAGCCCATATACTATACGTCTCCCATATTCGTATTTTTCTGTGTTTCCTGTAACTGTCATAAAAGTGAAGGAGTGCAGTGACATCACTCTAGAATATATTAGTTTGATAAAAATCTGACTTGAACACACGTCTAGGTTCAAGGTTTAAGGTCAGACTTTAAGTGCATCTGTTGTGTGAATGCTTATATCTGTCATTAACCGCTTCCGTAAATTGAATTGGTGAAAAAAATAAAAAATGCTGCTGCTGTATAGTTATTGATAGAGCCATTTCAATAAAATGGGTGAGGTCAGCTCAAGTGCAGATGCGTACAACGTGCATGCTTGACCTACCACAACAGCATCCGCAGGGGATTTTATTTTATTGCCGATGATAATTAATCTTTGGTTTGGGAAGGATCATCCGATCAATTTAAGGGAAGGAATAAGACATTTTCATTAGCCATAAGATGATGCTTGTCTCACCACGAGCTGTTTCCTTTATCTCACATAAGTTGACAGTGTGCTAGCAGCAGGATGACACAACTATTGAAAGATCTAATTGTTACTTTATGTTTGAACCTGTGCTTGGAATGCTCTCACTTTTCCTGCACCCTTCTTCCGTTCATTTGTGCTTTGCATAGCAGTATTAACGCTCTCCATGGGACTGATGGATGTGATGACAGCTTATCCCGTGCATCCATAATAAAAGATGATGGACTTTAGAGTCAGGCTTAACCTAACCTTAACCTAAAGTTGCTTATAGACTTTTACAAGCTTGCAGACCATGACTCAATAAGATCAATGTGCAGTAACCAATAGACACCAATCCAGTGTCAATTTACTCCATCAGATACCTAAAAGGTTAATTTGGCTTTTTCTGTAAGTTGTATTCAGGCGTAGGGGGGCGCCCAGATGCAGACGTACCTGGAACTTAGTTGTAGCCACCATACTTTAGACCAGGGGCAGGCAAGCTCCAGCAGTTCTGAAACTACAAATCCTGTCATGCCTCCCCCTATGGAAGTCTTATGTGTGTCTCTCAGAGTCTTGTAATGCCTCATAGGACTTGTAGTTTCACAACAGTTGCAGTGCCAAGGTTGCCTACCCCTGCTTTACGTTGCTAGTGCTATTATCAATGGCCACAGCTATTACCATAATACAAGTTTATTATCAATACAGATACAAAATGCACCACTGACATGTAAAATATCAAGTACGAGGTCCTATGTGTGATATGGCTTACCCAAATATTATTGTTTGGTAAAATTTATAGCTATCTATTAAGTAATAAAATCTACGTACACTATCAAATTCATCCTTATTAGAAACCAGATGAAAACATTAGATTGCTTCATTAAGGAAGTAGAGACTTTTTACTTCTTAAAATTAATATTCACTGAGCTTAGTAAATAAGGTGAAGCTATGTTCACTTTAAAAAATCAATCATGTGCAAGAGAAATATGTGACGTGAACACCCCATTTACTCAGTGAACACTTACTTTAAGTGAACAGTTTCTACTCCTTTAGTAAGTTTGTTTTAAATCCAGCGATGGTATGTCCCTCGGCATCCTCACGTCCAATACACTGTGCCGGACATAATGACTCACATGACCTTAGAGGGGGAGAGAGGCTCCAGGGACCGGTCTAGCAGCCAGCCGGTATTGTGGCTTTGGGAATATAACTTTGTTATTTTGGCTTCCTAGACCAAATGAGCACTTAACCCTTTCAGTGCGGGGTTAGCCCCACTGCAAGGGTTAAGGTTTTATTTGCCTTGAGTTCTTCTTTAAGACATATGAGATAGTAGGGGTGAGTTTAATTAAATATACCATGTAATACCATTTTTCAACAGCCTTAATTAGGCCATGGGTAACTTCTAATATCCCTAAACCATGCATGCAGTTTTCAATCTTCTTAAATAATTCATCGGTGTCTAGCATGTCATTGGACAGCTGCACAGTTTAAGACTTGATATACTCAATCCTGACCATAGGTAAAAGGGAATGATCTATTCACTGTGCGCAATGGTAACAGTGACTGTCAGGGTGGACAGCATTGGGCAGCACTCTTCATGGAGAGGCAGATCTTGTAGATGAGATTTTCCCATCTGTTACTGGCTTTATATTTCACAGTTTGCTAGTTATCCTCCTTAGATACTTTCATCACAAATTACACTGCTACAAATATCTCTTGATGGGATTTAACTAACCTTAACTGCGATCAAACCTCTAAAATGATAGTACACCTGAAAGATAGATCATTTCTGTCACATAACATATTCCAAATGTGTTTTATTGTAATGTTCATATTTGCTTGAGCAGATAAAATGTCTAGAAAAAGGACTTAAAGCGGAACTCCAGCAATATATAAAAGACGTATAGATGCAACTCTGTGTTCGTTAATGTAGCTTTAAATTGTTTTGTTTTTTTTCATATATCTATTGCTAGCAAGCAGTAGATATATGCAAAAAGTTTTTTTTAAAGCGCTTTAAACTTACCCGTCTTCGCCACGTGCGCCCGTCCGAAAATCCGAAACTGCTTGGGCGGGCGCATGCGCAGTTCGGATTTTGGGCCGGGAGATAGGGAGAGACACAAAGTAAGTCTATGGACGCGTGCACCCGCATGCAGACACCGTGGGACAGGAAGTGCCAGCAAGGACAGAGGAGTCAGCGTTGGATCGGACACTCGCAGCAGCTCTGGAGAGAAGGATGAAAAGAACAGGAAAGAAGATCGGATTAAGAGACATCATTTAAGGTAAGTGCTTTAATTAACATTGAGGGGAGGGAAACATTTGTTTGACTTTAATGTCACTTTCAATCTATTTTTTTGATGCAAGCACTGTTAGTGCATGGATTTGGCTTTGTATCAGCCTCTTGCAGTTCCTGTAAAGCAAAGCTGAGACTGAAGCAGTTCAAGGAGCCAATCAGTTAGCTGGCATGCAAGCAGAATGCTGATAGGGGAAGAGAGCTGAGTGATAGAGCTGAGTTGTATCATCAGTATGCTGGTTCTCCTTTCATTGACCAGTCATAGAATGGGGGTGGAAACTCCATAAAATGCGGGTGGATACCTGTAAGTATCGCTGAACTACATCACAGAAAAATCAGGTTTCCTTCCTTGCCAGAGAGGGCTGTGTTGTGTGTTAGAGCTGTGTAAATCTCAGAACTGAATGGACAGATATGCAGATGCATAAGGGCTCGTTAACACTTGCCAATCCTCTAGAATGCTCCGTTGCAGCGAACAGGCTAGTGTGTTGTGGCAGAGCTGGGCGGAGAGATATGTATGGTCCTTACATCTCCCCATCCGACTCTTAGCAACCTGAGACGTTCTGTCTGTAAAAGGAGCAGGAAATACACGGCAAACATTATGCAGAACAGTTGCCATGCCACTCTGCTGCCCCCCACTTGACCCACAACGATGCCACCTGAGGCAACAGCCTTAGGCTGCTTCATTATCGGGATGGTTCTTGGTATAACATAGGACACCACAGTATGGTGGACCTGTGAAGACAGGTCTTTAGTAGGCAACCCCCCCAGGCTATATGTCTGCAGTTCGGCTTTAAAGGTATATGATAAGAGATAAGGTACCACATACTAGATATAACAAGTTAAAAATAATAAAGCTTTCTTGTGATTGTGAAATATACTTTTACCCTTTAGTATTCTCAAAGCTCACTTCTCAAGTTAAATTATTTTTGTATCTGATGTCTAAGGTTTTGAATGTGAATCGTTTGAGGTAAACACGTTCCTCGCTGTCTCTTATGTAACATCTCATTTTATTGTCTCGATTATATTTTACGGCGCTGCATCTGTTCAATTGGCATTGCGGTCAGTTCGAATAATATCACTTTTCAAGCACTTTAAATCCCAGCCAGTAATTTATATTGGCCCCCCACGTGTAACAGTCACTGGTGGTTCATGTTTCTTCTCTGCGAGGAGACAAGTTCTGTCTTGCTGTGTGGCATTATACCAAACACTGCTTTCATTGTTACCTGTGTCTCTCCAGCTAAGCTTATCAATTGTTTGTCATGTAAACCACAAACATCAGGGAGTGATGAGAAGAATCCAAAAGGAATTCACAAATAAGGAACTGATTCAATCTTTCAGCTAAGTAATGCCGATCATGTCAGTCACGGAGTCATAAAAATATACTTTAGGCGTCTTCCCACTTAGTAAAACCACCGAAAGAGGGGAGCTCTGGTTTCCTTGTGCTTTGTCTTGTCACTTCTTGCTTTGATGAGTCCTCAGGCTCAGAAATGTGGCTAGTATTTTTCTGCACAGGTTGTTTAATACCAAAATCAGTTCTTTAAGGAAAAAAACAATAGACAAATGTATACTTATTACATTTTGGTCAATATCACACCTAGGATGTCCTGATCCAAGGGTTTAGGCTAGTTTATTAAGCGTTGCTTTTAAGCTCTGCCATAAGGAAAGTCACAAAGGCAACAAAGTAAACTAATAATAATACAAGTTTAATAGGTTCATTAACATTGATTGATTTCATTTAAAATGCAATGAATGAAATAGTTAATTTGTAAATAAATGAGGGTAATATTGATTGTACCATAGTCTGCAGATTGCAATGTTTCTGCAGAAGTGAAAGAAAAACATTTGAACTTTAATAAGTTAAAATGAAAATTTAACATAATGAGCATTAAATGGATGGAAGCTATTTGCATTGAAATGAGATATGTGACCTACATTTAGAATGCGTTGGTGGGTTTTAAGGAGCTATAAGAAATCATTTGATAGTAATTAATGTATTTGTAAACAAACATTACTCTGAGATAAGATCTTATAAATATACACAGAGCTTGCGCACACAATGGGCTTAATTTACTAAAGGAGTAGAGACTGTTCACTTAGCAAAGTGATTGTTAACTTAGCTTAGTAAATAAGGTGAAGCTGTGTTCACTTTTATTTCCCAATCATGTGCAAAGGAAATTAAAAAAAATTATCTTGCACAGAAAGTGACAAAGGCGAGGGCTGTCCCTATATTGAGGCAGCCTATTGCCTTAGGTGGCATCTCTTTGGGTCACATGGGGGGGGGGGGGGGAGAGGACAC
>NW_017306532.1:586877-590037 GCF_000935625.1 Nanorana parkeri
TCTGTGTTTCTTTGGGGGGGTCTTTTTGGGGCCCGGGGGGGGGGGGGGGTGGCAGGCAGAGTGGCATGGCAGCCCTGCACAATGTTTGCAGTGTTCCTGCCACCCCCTTTCCAGCCAGAGTATTCCTAATTGCTCCTAAGGGCCTTTATACATCTCCCCACCCAGCTCTTAGCAATTTGGGATGCTCTGGCTGGCGTCCCGTCCAGCTCCTAGCAACCAGTGACATCACTGGGCGGAATGCTGGCCAGAGCTGTGTGAAGAGATGATGCATAGGCCACAACCACCTAGCCCCCCCCCCATCCACCCTCACCAGCTCCCAATAAACAACCTCCCACTGCCGCCTCAGGTGGCTAAAAATGCCAGGGACGCACCTGACAAGGACAAAGCATGTCTGGCAAGGTTAACGTGTCATTTCTGTACTTGCTAAAAATGTTCTTAGCCAGAAAAAAACTTTTTGTTCTTGGGTTTTTTATCCTTTAACCACTTCTGCCGCCAGTGCTAACCACTGTGTCCTTATGCTGTAAATAAAACATTTTTAATAGGTTATTAATTATGGTAAAATGCCTACAAATGGTGCAAGCAATCAGTTTTAAAAAAAATGTAATTCATTATTTTTCTCTGTAATAGGATCTCAGAGGCGTCGGCTTATTCCAGCATTGTCACTTGATGCCACCTCTCCGGTTAGAAAGCCAGCCAACAGCCCTGGAGTTCGCTGGGTAGATGGACCTCTCTGTAATGGTCAACGAGGCCTAGGAGAACCATTTGAAATAAAGGTGTACGAGATAGATGATGTGGAGCGGCTCCAGCGGCGCCGTGGTGAAGACTGCAAGGTAAACTGTTGTTTGGAATTAAAGATGAAACATGGGGAAATGTATTCAGTGCAGGAGGCAGTAAAAAAATCAGAGTATTGTGCTCACAGTCTTCAATATACAGTTTGAAATGTCCTTTGGTGAGAACCCCTACCTTTAAATCTACAACATCCTCTTTGCTGGTTTACATGAGTGAGATTTTCCTGTAGCAATCCATGGGAATCGTATTCAACAGCAAAAATTATGCCAGGCTGGACCTGCAAGTAATGCTTTAGGGCCTTTAGAATGGCATATTGTAGGGTCAAGAACGTAGAGATATTTGATGGGAGATAACGTTAACATTGAATACTGTGAAATGAGCTTTGTGTTTTGGTACCTTCACTGGCCTTGCTTGCCACCCCGATGCACTGCCACTGCCTGTTTTAAAATCCCTGTACTTCTCAGTGTGGGTTTCCCCCTCCCACAGTGTGGTGCGTGTTGTCTGAGCAGCCACTGAACAGACCTCAGAGATGTCAAAAGGTGGCGGGGTTGTTCTAGCACTGTGGCGGTACCAACCATACTGGGAATTTTCCATCAATATTGTCTGCTTTTACTCAGTAGTTAAGGAACTGTTTTTGACAGAGACACAGTATAAAATTAATGACAGATATCGCAGAAAGATGTTACTTTATGTTATTAGTGAACTTACTTCAAACATGTCTTCCGTTTATTCATGTCCATTGCATGTTGGATTCATAGGAATATTAGTTTACATCATAAACAAGTTTCTTTATGCTCACAGAAAGCGATAAAGACGCCACATTTCTGGCAAGATCAAAAAGTATTTTCCTTACTTGTGGAACGTGTTCCTGGCCTAAAAAGGGAAAACCAATGCAGCCAGGTCACCCTGCAGCTGATCTTACCCCCCATTACTGACTTACCATGCCTTGATCTGCACTGTGTCCCTGTGTGGAGGCAGCCATCATGGTAGAGGAAGAGTTTTTGCTTCCTCGTGTCAAGAGAACAGTGAGCAGTAGAATAGTGACATCACCAAATCTCACTCCAAATCTCCCGTCAGAGGTAGCAGTGCCTTCGATCTCACACTCAAAATATACAACTATGTCTGTAGGCACAGGAGCATCTAGGCACCCTTACATACCAGGAAGTGCACTGATATTTTTCAGGAGGAAGTTAGGACAAAAGGTAGATCATTTAGTGTACTCCATTGCAACAATTACCAATTCTAAATGATCCCTATAGCATAGCAAATCTTTACTTTCTGCGTTCAGGACCGCTTTAAGGGTGAGCTGTATATTTTATGTTACAAATTTAACAGCATAATGTTTCCACGATGTTGAAGACAAATTTCCGAAGGACACAAATGAGGTATTTGCTACAAGTGATGAATCTCTTTCTATTAAGTAATCAAAAATGTCATGCATACCCGAGTGCTAAGGCTAAGTTAAATGTAAGATTTTTAATTGCTTAGCAGCATCAAAAATAACTCCTCATTTGCAACATGCTGAAATTATTTTGTTACTAAGTCAATTGTTAACAAGAAGTTCATTCTATAACAGTTATAACAGTTAGCTAATAATCATGCTTATATAATTCAGGCAGGAAATAAGCGTTGCAGCCGTACACTAGTATGCAATTATTGTAATTAAGTGACAGATGACGCATCTTCTTTTTTTTTATGAGTTTTTCCTATTCTACTATGACCCTATGAGTGTATATTACATAATACATAATATGTTAGCTACATTTTGAAATGTCGGTCTCTATTGGAAGAAAGGGTACCACTACCACTTACCGTATATTTACAGTATATATATATACACTGAGTGGCCAGATTATTATGACCACCCCATCAGTACTTCGTTGGGCCACGAGATGACTTTGTTGGGCCGCCTCGTGACTCCACGAGATGTTGAAAGGTGATGCGAGGAATCTGACACTGCACTGTTGCCCTTCTGTTGTCTTGTACCAGTCTTGCCACTCTCCGTTTTGCCCTAACATTGACTAGTCGCTGACGGCCACAATTCGCACGTTCAGACCCAGATTTTTGGCTGACAGTCCAGTCTTTAAACACTTTAACAACAGCTGCTCTTGAACATTTAACGAATTCTGCTGTTTTGCTGATACTCGCTCCATGGCTCCGAGCGCCAACAATCACCCCACGTTCAAAGGCTGTTAAATCGCGTTGTTTACCCATATCTTCCGGAAAAAAATCACTTCTACTGTCGTGGTAAACAACCTGCTTCCCAATTTATAATAGTCTGGCCCTCTAGCAACTTCAGCGCGACCGAAATTATAGCTAATTTGCCTACAAACGTCAGGTGGTCATAATAATCTGGCCACTCAGTGTATAT
>NW_017306532.1:593461-599875 GCF_000935625.1 Nanorana parkeri
TATATATATATAAAATCTCACAACACTTTTGACAGGAATGTTTGTTTTTTCCTATTAGACGGTCGCACGATTTAGTTCAAAGCTCAAGATCTTAGAACACCGCCAACAGAGAATCGCAGAGGTCAAGGCCAAATACGAATGGCTTATGAAGGAACTGGAGAACACCAAACAATACCTGATGCTGGATCCAAATAAGTGGCTCAGTGAATGTACGTACATTTTATTTGTATTTAATGGTACCTATTGTTTGATTAACAGAGACGTCAAAAGTATGTGTAGACAGAGATATTTATGAAGGACATGAAAATAACATGGTTGGCATTAGAAGCTCAAAGAGTGCCTCCAGCTGACAGAATTAAGAACAAAACAGGGAAAGCTTCCAAATTCCCAGGGAACCGCTAAGTACTTAATACCATTAATTTAAAACTATGAGTCGTAGTCCTCACATTGCACCAGAGAGACTAAGTCTCCATGTATATTTTCTGTGATATTCTGCTGTTGCACAAGTGGGGGATTAGTCAGATAGAGATAGGATTAGAAGCAAATGGTTCATGCTGCTGTTGGGATGATCTACAAATCAGTACAGGCTCTAGAATAGATCTTTTAGTTGTGAAGTGCAGATGACACCATAGCAAAGAAAATGTGCAGATGTTCTTTTAATAATAATTTATTATTGTATAGTTATTTATAGCCCAAACTTTTTTTGGTTTTAGTTTTGAATAGAGTTAAAACCCCTGTCAGTTTATTTTCGATGTCTGTGCCCTGTTAGGGATATTTCCCTTCACTTCCTGTTCCAGAGATGCAAAGTAAGAGGAAGTAGCTCTAAAAGTTAGCAGAAATCACCTCTTAGACAGTTGTCATCGAAATAAGTGTCCCAATTGGGAGATTTCAACTCACCTCTTGTACAGGTGACATTTTGGATTTCCCAGCTTTCTTTCTAGACAATAATGGTCATCAGGACAAAAAGAGAGAATGGATGTCCCCAGCAGGGACACAGACAGCAAATAAAACCTGATAGGGTTTCTAACCCTTCCCTTCTCCGTCAAAACAAAAAAAGTTTTTGGCTATATACACACACTTAAAAATGATGTATTGCACCTTGCTAATAAAACATACTAGATATCTTTTTAGCCTTCATCCTTCAGATTGACATATACTAATGAGGAGAACTACAAAGGTATTCTTAGATGTAGGTACCTTGGTACAGTCCTGTGTACAGTATTCTTAGACTGCTGATACCTTGGACTTCTTTAAAAAAACTGACCAATAAAAAGTTTCATCTATTAAGTCTATTTTTGGGAAAACTCAAATCTAGAACACTTAGTTTTACTGACACATATGTTTTTCTTTCTGGTTCAGTTGATTTGGAACAAACTTACGAAGTGGACTCCATAGAATATTTAGAGGCACTGGAATGTGTGACAGACCGTTTGGAAAACAGAGTCAACTTCTGCAAGGCTCATCTCATGATGATCACCTGTTTTGATATTACTTCAAGGCGCCGGTAAAACTGGATAGTCAAGCTGAAGATGAAAAGAAAAAAAAATTGCATTGAAACAAACGTGTCCCATAATTATTTTCTCTCCATGAAAACACCCAAAGACTTTGGATTAAAGACTTCAGGTGGACAAGGTTATGTTGAAATTTGACGGAGAATGTGTTAAGAGGGTTCAAGAAGGAGTTTTGGTAAGACTGAGCACATTCGCAAACATTTTTTTTAAATTAAAAAAAGCTAAGGACAAGTAGAACTTTGAAGAGAGCACTTTGAGAAACTTTAAAGGTTAATTTTTGTATATAAGGACTGGTAGCAGAACTGAACTTTTCCTCTGAGCAGTGGAGTATGAAGAAAGACGGACTACAGCCTTCAGAAGTACTGTACAAAGGAGAAGAATCCAGTGAGACTAAGTGCCTTTTAAATCTTTAATATCCAAACATTTATGTTCATATTTTCTTGTGTACAGATGGTGCTAGTCACAGAAAAAAAAAAATCTGAAAAAAATCATTTTTTAGGTGTATTTGCAGCTTGTTCTCCCCATTGTGTAACTCCGACTTGCTGTTTTAAGTACTTGTGTTTGTTGCAATGTTTTCTGATCAGTATAGCTTATGACTATGCGTGAACTGTCTGTTAAACATGTGGACACTCAATGCAAAGGATTCACATGGTTAATGCCTGGTAAAGCTTTGTGTCACAGTTACGGATGATATACAGCTTGTATATGCATGTTTAGGTATACAGTATTAAATGTATGATGAGCACAGCTCTATACAGTATTAAAAGAAAAGAAACGTTTGTCAGTCTTGTTTCCCTTTATTCATTTGTCATAACCTGTGTTGAGTTAGAAAATGTAAAGCCTAAACAAGTCAGGAGCGGCGTGGTGAATATAATTACAGCAAAATCATGGTAAATCGTGGTACAAAAAGGGATAACCAAACACATGCATAGTAACAATATGAAAAAATATGACTCTGGCTGACTCTTGTTGCATTACATTCACAGTAAGACATTTAAAGCAAAACTAAAGTATTTTCTTTTAATGCAACCACCTTGAAATTACAAGTTAGAAATGCTGCATGCTTTTTAACCTATTTTAGCTTTTTCTTTATCCATATTTGATATTATCCTCATCCGCATCCGGTTCTATCTACTGTCTACTCCTCCGTGTCTCCTGCTTTTTTTTTAACTTTATATTTGTATTAATGTAAGTAAACACATTCAACATAAATGTAAAATGTAGCATAACGTATACTGAGGTACAGTGGGATTTCAATAAACAATATCATGGAAATATAGGTATAAACCAAGGACAAATGGAAGTTGCAGATAAGATGTTGATGAGACTGACTTCCATATATCCATTACTTCTGCAATCAGCCACACAAGACCGATATCCATAAAGTCCAAATTTATTGTAGTAAATTCCATACAGGATCCAAAATACAGCATATACACTACCAAAGGATCTCTCCCACATGTTTCACCACCTGGGCTTAATCATAGAGATCTACGTGAGAGGCGCTGAAGTGGGAGAGATCCTTTGGTGGTGTACATGTTATGCTGTACATGTTTAACCACTTGCTGTTTGAAGCAATTTCTTACTATTTGCACACACATAATAAAATCTGAAATTTGGGCTAGAAAACAGCTTCAGACCCCCAAACAATGATATATGCTCTGAAAGCAGAGGCCCTGTAGAATAAAAAATGCTAGTTGCAATTTTTTTATGTTGCATGGTATTTGTGCAAATGTTTATCAAACCAGTATTTTCAGGATAATACACTAAAATGAAATGTAATGCACAGAAACAGAACATAATACCCAATTTTCTGGTAAAATATAAAAGACGGGGTCACGTCGGGTAAATAGATACTAAACATGTCAAGCCTTAAAAACGAGTTTGCCCTTGAAGCCGCAAAAAAACTACAGTACCCAAAATTTCCCATATGGGATATTATAAAAGCTATTACTGCTCATCAGTTCAGTGTTAACCATGACTGATGGTATAGAATTATTGCTCTTACACATTCGCGACAATATGTAACATGTGTGGCGCACTGACGGGTGTTTGTGTATGTATGTCCGTGCACGTGGGGGGGTAGGGGACTTTAAAAAAAAGTTTATCATTTTTTTATGTTACTTTAATTTTTTTTTTTTTACACTAACGTTATTGCTATCACATAGGCAGCTAACAAGTCCCCTATGTAATAGCAAATAGGGTGTAAAAGGTCTTCTTTATGGAGACATCAGGGGTCTTTTAGACCCCTATTGTCACATAGGGACCCCAAAGAAGCTGATAAAGCAGAGATCTGCTTCACCAGATTCTTCTCCTGGCTCTAAGAGTCACAGAGTTAGTGACACCGGAAGTGATGTAATACACATCACTTCCGAGTCCAGTGATCGGAGGAGAGATCAGCGGCTAGCTTGCTGATCTCTCTCCGAGTGATGCAGGAGGACACAGGGGACAGCCAAGCCCGGGGGAAGGGGGAGAACACTCCGGCGTTTGATACAAGCAATCCGGCAGCTATATAGTCGCTGGATCACTTGTACCTGAACAGCAGTTACCAGCTGTTTAAAGTGATACCAAGAACTAGGCTGCAGCAATATGTACGGCGACCCGCAAGGAGTGGTTAATCTTGGATCCTGCATGGAATTAACTACAATAAATTTGGATTGTATGGATACCAGTCTTGTGCGGCTGATTGCAGAAGTAGTTTGAGGAGTGGGAGCACACTGTAGTCTGCACCTGGTGCATACATTGATTTGCATTCGGAGGAGGAATTGGAGGAGTGAGTTTTGGCGTTTTTCCATTTATCCATTATCACATTACAGTCAGAGAACCTAATGAGGAAACTAGTGCGGTATGTTAATAAGGCAGAGTAAAGCATTAAACAATAGTAAAAAGAGAGGAGGAAAGTAACTAAGATGGAGGTAAGTAGGCATAACCATAAGCATGATGAAATATTCCTAAAAAGGAGAAATGTTTCTTTTGGAGGGATAATTTGTATGTGTGTATGGTACATCTGAAAAACCGAGTCATGTACCAGAGTAAGCTACTGAGATTTTAATAGGGAGCAATTGAAGTACCAGAAGTGTATAACTTGGAGGGAAATTCACCTTCTGTACTGGAAAGGTGAGAATATATAAGTTGAAAAATAAAGAGGAGTAAAGGTGACTAATTCAGTCAAATTAGACAGTTACTACTGGAAAGCCAGGAGGACCAATTCTTAGTGAATGAGCTCCACTTACAGTTGGCTTTGGCAAACATAAGTTCAAAATGGGAGTGAGTATTACCAATTTTTAGCACAGTTTGGAGGGACAGAGAATCTGTTCCTTTCCAGAGTCTTGCTAGTGCTAACCTTCCTGCTAATGAGATAAAAAAAGTACATGTTTCTGGGTGCCACGAATCAATACCTAATCAATACCTACTCCCAGTAGTGCAAGCACTAGATCTGGCTCACAGGAAATATGAAGTACTGAAGAGATCATCTGAAAAACTCCAGGCCAGAATGAATAGAGCTTTCCACAAAACCACCAGATGTGACTTAAGGATCCCACTTGTCTGTAGTTTCTCCAGCAAAGCGGCGAAAGAGAAGGAAAAATGTTAGTAAGTCTCTGAGGAGTGCAGTATCATCTGTGGAGTCGTTTTTGAAGTGATTCCCATTGGTTAATGCATTTAGAGGATTTCAGAGGCCAACTGATGGCAGTCTCCTGCTCTTTTATCAGCCACTCGGTACTTGCTTTACTAAATGCAGCTGTCTATCAAATGAGAAGGTAGAAAACAGGACCAAACTGGCAGGAGCCAAATTGTGTGCAGTGATGTCCTCTGCCCTTTATTGAAATGTAGGAGCATAATTAATGCTATACCTAGAGAAAGTTGAGGAAAATCTATGACCTCAGCTCTGCAGCCAGCTGATATCAAGCCAAGAGGTAATTGAGAATCCGGGTCATATACTGTGTCTGCACAGCAACTGACAACCATATTGAGAAAGTCGCAAGCTATATAATTTTGCAAGTATGCATGTAGCATTATTTGTAACTTGCAATTTCAAAGTGCAATAAAAAAAAAACAAACGTTAGTTCTGCTTTAAGCATGTGAGTGGAAACAGTGTCAGGAACTGTGGTAGGGAGAATTTGCTGCTAGAATCCTCAAATTATGGAAGACTCTTACTTGTGACTCAGCCCACCAGACCTAACTATGAGTAAGCTATCACATTTGAGTGGTCTGAACTTGAAATGTAAACTATAATGATTTGGGGTTGATTTTATTTTCATTTTTCCAAGTTCATGCATTTTAAAATATTTATTACATGACAAAGTATTCCCAGAGCATTATGCATTCGCAAAATAGACAATGCAGCAATAGCTAACACCTTTTTAGACTGGCCTGTCTAATTGAAATTTTGGACTGAATTTCCGGAGAAAGGACCAGTCACTACTATGACTCAACCCTATGACTTCAGTTCTGTGTCTAAATACCAGCTTGAGTTGCAATATTTGATATCTACCCGACTAAAATATATATATAGGTATATATATATACATACAGGTGAAACTCGAATAATTAGAATATCGTGCAAAAGTTCATTTATTTCACTAATGCAGCTTAAAAGGTGAAACTAATATATGAGATAGACTCATTACATGCAAAGCAAGATAGTTCAAGCCGTGGTTTGTCATAATTGTGATGATTATGGCTTACAGCTCATGAAAACCCCAAGAACCCCAAATCCACAACCTCAAAAAAGTAGATTATTACATGCAATCAATAAAACAAGGATTGTACATAGAACAATATCGGACCTCTGAAAAGTACAAGCATGCATATGTACTCAGTACTTGGTTTGGGCCCCTTTTGCAGCACTTACTGCAATTACTTTTGCACGATATTCTAATTATTCGAGTTTCACCTGTATATA
>NW_017306532.1:600411-613374 GCF_000935625.1 Nanorana parkeri
ACGCACTTTTTCCCCCAAAAAGGAGGGGGAAAATGTGCCTGCGTCTTATGGAGCGAATACCTATCGTCCGATGCCCGGGACATGCCGTTTCGGGCGCCGGGCGAGTAGTTTTTTTGTACATTCAGCCTTGCTCCTAACAAGCAGAGCTGAATGTACAGTGGGAGCCGCTGCTCGTTTAATACAAGTGATCAAACTAGATCACTTGTATTAAATTGAGCGGCGGCGATCGTGTCCGCCCTCCGCCGTGGCTTTCGGGGTCCCCGCTCCTTTTGGGGACCGTGACCACAGCATAGGAGCTCACCATAGAGCCCCTTGAGCAGATCGTCGTTCTTCGTCTGGTCTGTGGGATTACTGAGACCGTGGCGCTGTAATCACAGCGCCACCTGTCTCAGCGGTCACTGAAATGCAGCTTCTGTCACAGAATCCCTCCGAAGCGCCTTATAGAGCGCAAAATACGGTATGTCATGACTAAATAAATAAATGCTAGTGAATAAACCACAATGAGGTTGAATGTATCAAAACTAGAGCAGACAGAGCTTCTCTCTTCAGTTTGTTCAGTTCAGATTTGAAAATGAAAAAGAGAAGCTGATTGGTTCCCATGCACAGATGCCCCAGATTTTGTCTGCTCCAGTTTTGATAAATTCCCCTCTATTTGTTTCCTGTGAAGTAAAATCTATCACTACTGTTAATCGCTGCTACTAATATATTAGAATCCTATTAAAAACTGTTTTTATTTTTTAGTACAATTAAAATGATCACATGGTGGTTGCGATGGGTAAGTGCTTTTAAGAATTAGCACTTTTTACTGACCAAGGTCAAATTTTTAGTCCCTAAAATCTTATTGTACTAATTACAGGGTTTCATTATATTATAGTTACACAATTTTATAAAATTAGAGATTAAAGATGATAAAATGTAAAAAAATCATTTTAACATGCTTAGGCTAAACATAGCTCTGTACAAAAAGGTGAAAGAAACAGAAACCCCACAATGTTAAAGAAAAGGGCAGACTCAAAGGACAGCTTGGACTTTTTCTGCTGTCACTCTTCATTGTTTCAGAAGAGAGCTCAGTTCAACTGTGGCATTTGTGATTATGAACTATGGGTAGGCTTTTACCAGTACTGAACAAACACAATAGTCCATACTATAAACCCGGTTCATGTGAGCCCGTAAACCACTGTACCGCGTAATATTTCCTGGTACACCATTACTGTACTGCACACTGTCATTCAAATACAGTACCACATGATGTGTTTTATTACTGATTTATTACCTTATCTCTTTTACTGTTATAATTCACTTATCTTAACCTTTTTGTGAACTGTGTGATGGAAACACACAAAGAAACTATTGTAAAAACACTATTGTTTATAGGCACCTCTGCTATATAATAAAACAATATGATCAGAATGATCACATGATGGATTCTGATCAGTAGTTGTTAGCATATTGTACTTTTAATCGGTTCTTTAAACACAACATTGCATGGTTTCCATGCAGTGCATTTAGTGTATGAGTATAAAGAGGAAGTGAAACGGATTTAACTCTTCTATCAGAACTTAATTTAAACTTTTCTTTCATATATGCTTAAATTTAAACACTATCCGCCATGAATAAATAGCACCCCGAACTCTGCTGAATGTTCAGTGAATGTTGCTTCATTAAAGCGCTGACCCACACTTAAGGTCAAATATTTTTTTTTTTCTGCTTGCACAGTTCACATGCAATAGAGCTTGAATGTACTAAGTCGCCCCCCCCCTCCAAAGTAAGTTATTCAGTGTTGATTCTATCCTGCAGGCTGCTGGTTTCTGTCAAAATCAAGAATGCTTTTAAGATGATGAAATTCACATCGTTGCAACCAGCACAGCCTAGCTTTTAGACACTCAGCTTCTTCTAAGACTTTAGAAAAGCAGTCTAGATTGGCATGGTTTTTATGTTCATAATTAGTGTCTCTGTATTTAGGCTTTGTTCCTTTTATCTATTTTGGTGATACTTGTTGTTTTAGTCCAATCTGATTTTATTAAAGATTTCAATACAATACAAAAGATACTTGTTGTTTTGTTATCCAAAAAGTGTTTACAAGTGGGGCATTCAGCCAACATAAAAAAAAAACCAAATTGGTGGAATTGCAGTTCAAAATTATTGTGAGTTAAAGAAGACACTACCTCGAGTGAAAAGAACCAAAGCCTACTCTGCAGTATTGCTCAAATATAGAGCTAGAGCAATTTAATCGTTCTATTCATTTTATATGATGCAATTTGCTGGACCCTAATTTACCATAAAAGTGTTTTATGAACTAAACCTATTATCCCCTGTAAATCCTGTACATTTAGGCTCATTGTTACTACAGTCAGCTGTAGATAATGGACATGTTGGTCTTATCTCTTTCATACAGCACATTTGAAGCCATATGCAGATATAGCTTTTCACGTGTTACCACCAGGGTGGCAGATTTCTTTTAGTTGAGTGACACCAGATATGCCTTGGTAGAGTTTTAAATTCATTGCTATTGCCCACTTGACAATCACATGGCTTTACAATTGTTTAAACTTAGATGTGATGCTTCAGTCAGAGGGCTGAATTTACATATTACAGTATTTTTGGGAATTGACACTTTAATCCTGGCATTACATCCTTCAAGAGTTTCTGCTGGTGTTAGCAATGCAATAATCCAATGTGAAGAAGGATTTTTGCTCTTGCTTAGATTAACAGAAACAGCTGATCCATAATTGTTATTGAACCAGTCCTCAAATATGGAGCTGATCATACATGCATTCTTGCTGCCCTAATGGAAGAGACCTACAGTTAAAAAGTATCTCTTACAATGGAAACACACCGCTCTGGATATTGGGGTCGATAGAACACACGTCTCACCTGGGATCTGGGAGTGAAGAGTGAATGAAACACACATATCTTTCCTGGTCTTTCAGGGTGAATGGGAATACACGTCTTACCTGTTCCCCATTCACTCTGGGGTCCCAGAGTGAATGGGGGACACACCTCTCTAGTTTTGAGGTTCTCACTGGGAGTAAAGGCAAAACACTTGCCTGAGCAAATGGGCTCCACAGTAATTGGATGGAAGTTAGGAGTGCATCACAGCTCTTGTTCTTGATATTGATCATGCACCTCAAAATAGTGTTTTGCTGGCTGGAATCCTGGAATAATAGAGCACTGTGTCTCCCAGGTAGTCCTCCTCTGGGTAACTGTGTCCCTGAGCCCTGCAGAGTTCACTGCCCAAAGTCCACTCCTCATAGCGCTCATTCAGGAGCTGGGGCACTGAAGCAGGTCTCCAGTGCCAGGAATTTCCAGACCCCATACATTTCTCTCCACTATCACTTAAGGCACTCACGCTGGTACATGTGGGGCATATGTACAATGCTGTCATGGGATAGATTTCTCCAGAATTGGGAAGACAGGTGGCTGCAGAGGCTGTCAGGGTTTTTAGTGGGAATGCAGGACACCATCTCTGTGTACTTGAGTGGATGGGAGGAGGACCTGTACAGGGGAAATTTTGTGGGATCAGAATGGTCTAAAAGGGGGGTGCATTGGCCAGGAACGAAGTTATGTGGATGGGTTAGTGAAAGAGGAAGGAGAGCAGGCACCTGGGTAGGGTGAATAATCAGATCTGGTATGTTGTGCTGACATGGGGACAGAGCATGCATTTGAAACAGTAGTGGATCAGAAGGGGTGACTGATTAGAGGTTTGCACAGTACTTTGTTAGTGTAATTGGTCAATAAAACAGAAGAGGTGGGGAGTGACATAGAAAGGAGGAGTAGAAAGCACCGCTAAAGGCAGAATGTTTCACTGGCAAAATGAAACTCAGATTTAAGCATCATCCTCAATGGAAAAGTGTGTTGACTAACTGAACCTCTAACTTAACTTTTATATTATTAGGGATATTAAAATGTTTAGCATAAGGTACAAGATTGCTTTACTATTTTAAATATTTGTAGATTAGCCACTAGAGGGAGTAGCAGTAAACCCCCTTCACGCATCACTACAAAGCAGGAAGCAGATCCAGCATACAGTATGTAATGAGACAATGCCTTTGTGTACAGTACATATACAGTATAATTAGAGATCATGCACAAAAAAAAAAATCAACATGTAATGATAGGATTATGTACATCAATCTGTAGATAATCAAAGGGAAAAGTCTACATTCCCTTTAACGCGATTACATCTTCTAGGGAATGTTCTAGACATCAGAAGTCTGACCTTTTGCCTCCCAGATGTCTTGACACAAATCAAAAGAGTAACTTGGCCCTTTCTGTGCATGAAAGCTTCTCATTTATGAAAATTAGTTTTGGTGGTGAGGGTATGTTCTGGTTAGATTTTATAAAATAATCCGGTCTCATCACATGATAGTATTATAGCATTAAATGCTGCTGATCTTTCCACCATTAATTCAGCTCTCCTTAATACGGTTCACCGTCTCTTTTGTCGCTGCTTTTAATTCCTTATACTTTATTATGGAGAGAGCCCTGTTAATAGTGTGGTCATAATTTTTTTTGCCAGTGTCTTTAAGGCTAAATCCACGTTTTGCAAAAAAAAGAAAAAACTAATAAAATGAACAAACAACATTGATCTCATGATTATGTTTACAACTTTTTTTTTAAATGCACAGGCTTCTGCTAAGCTTTCCCCCAGCTTAGGGTCCATGTGAAGGCATGGACCTGCCGATATGGGGCTGGAAAAAATGTGGCTGAATTCAGATGAACTACAGAGCAGAGAGGGTAAGAAGATAATTAGATAGATAGATAGATAGATAGATAGATAGATAGATAGATAGATAGATAGATAGATAGATAGATAGATAGATAGTTTGTTTGTTTTTTACTTGGGTGGGGGGGGCAAACAAGGCCTTCTTTTAGTGATACTGTCTTGCAAAAATTATATGCAGTCTATAGACAAAACAATGTAACAAAAAATGCATTCTTTGTACTTAGATAAGTGTTAGTTTAAAGAAAAAAACATAGTATTACTGTATGTAGTGTCACTGTAAAAATTATAGCCATATGCAGAAGAATAAAATCAGGGATTAGGGATAACTATCGTTTTTAAGGGTGCTTGCAAGGACACTTAAATTGACATCATATGCAGATTAAAGGTCACCCCTGACCTTTACATGAATAAGTAAATGCAAACTAACAATCATGTAATATTGTGTATCTGAATCACACTTCTGCACAGTGTGTACAATCTCTGTTTAGAAGCTTTGTTTTTGACTGCAGCAGCTGTAGCAAGTTTCAGCTGTCATTTTGACAGTCCAGAATTGCTGGAAAGCACGGCGATAAAGTATTTCTGGACTTACAGCTAAGGTCAGTGGCTATTTGACTCAGTTTCTTAACTGAGGTTTCCAGTAGAAACTATATTTTATAGCACAAACAATAAAGAAAAACCCTGAACTTTCAGGCTTAGTACGCAGACATACCTGTCTTTATACTTTGATACCATCTGGCTGGGCACATGTTGTATGGTGCTGCCTAATATGGTGCCACACCAATGCTGGGCACCCAATGCTGATATTTAAGGCCAATTTAAGGACAATTACTTGATCTGTTTTAACTTATATCAATCAGTGGAGCCGAAAACATGGATTCAAATCAAGCAAAGTTATATGAAGGTGGATATAGTTTGCACTGCAATATTTTTTTGAGAAGATTAATGATATATCATTATATATATGATTGTATAAATATAACTATATATTTATACCCTATATAAATCACCCTTATATAAATCATTTGGAGAATTGTAGTTTATAATTTCATTTTCTATCCATATATGCATGAATGAGCTCACCACACAGTAAACAGGCACAGCAAGTAATGATTTTCTGCTGAAAACACATGTGCAGTTTATTTATACGATTTACAGACACAAAAAAAATCAGCAAAACAAAAGAAAACATGAAAATAAATCCTTGACTCTTGGCAACTGACTACACACAATGCCCCGGTCTATCAGCTAGGTGCAACCTTGTGCTGCCCCTAGCACCTAACTCCCTGCTTAATAAGCTGCCACACAGGCAAGTTCCAAGCTCCCCAGTCTATTCAGGCACAGAAACTGGTTCCTGGGTGGAGCAACTCACTAAGCAGCCTGGGAGTTCTTATAGAGGTCCTAATGAGCCAGCTTGCTTCAGCTGGGCTCATTACCTCTACCACCCCAGCACTTCTAGCACTTCCTCCTAGCAGAAAAAGTCAGTATACAGCCTGAACCTGGAACACACATAACTGCAATGCTGATGCCTGCTGCCACGTATACCAATCAGCCATAACATAATGACCACACGCCTAATATTGAGTAGGTCCCCCTTTTGGCGCCAAGACAGCCCTGACCCATTGATGAATGGACTCCACTAGACCTCTGAAGGTATGCTGTGGTACCAGGCACAAAGCCGTCAGTAGTTGCAAGGTGAGGCCTTCATGGATTGGACTTGTTTTTCCAGCACATCCAACAGATGTTTATTTGGATTGAGATCTGGAGAATTTGAAGGCCAAGTCAACAACTCAAATGTATTGCTGTGTTCCTCAAACCATTCTTGAATCATTTTTGCAGTGTGATAGGGCGTTACCCTGCTCAAGACCCCAAGGTTTCCTAGCAGAACATTGCCCAAAGCAAACATTGGCCATCTCACTGCAGTTATTGCAAAGTTTATGGTGTCTGTAACTGAATTGTCATGAGTGAGAGGGACACGGCTTAATAGACCCACTTTGGATCCATAGTTGTAGCATGTATTGCTGTAGACTGTAAGTACTGTATTCCTGGAGTCTGCCACCAAATGTGTATAAGAAACAATCTTTGCTCCACAGACTATGGGTAGGCCAGATGCCTTAGTTTATTGGATATAAAATACCAGCAGGTGTGTAATATATAATAAATGCTCTACAGTGAGAACATATTGACTTAATTCTAGTGCCAATCTTCATCAGTGAGATTAATGTGTGAATATGCCTCCCACGTGTGCCTCAATATAGGTTGTTTATTAGATTACCTGTTTTTTAAAATAATATTTTGCAAAACGGCAAATAATAAAAAATTGAGGAGACTTCTTTCCATAAGCTAACATATAAACATAGTTTAGTCTTTGCCTACATTTCCCTAATTACTTTATTTTTAATGTGTTAATAAAGCTATTAATTTCTAGGCAATAATATATCAAAATGGCATTCAAGTTTTAAACCATACATGTAGTACCATTTGGTCCCTGAGGTACAATTTCTTTTTACAGATTTCTGGGAATACAAATGAATAAAACATAGATAAAGAACATATGATTTATCACTAGATCATTCTAACACCCATTGGCAACCTATTAGTGAACTCAGATTGGAATCTTAGGTTTTGACTTGGGAATGATGATACTAAAATAATAATTTATGTTTTCTTAACAGGCATTTAAAATATTACATAAAAGACAACCAATATGTTCTGGAATATCTATCCTATCTATCTATCTATCTATCTATCTATCTATCTATCTATCTATCTATCTATCGGCATATTAACAGTAATCCAAACCTTTTTTTTAAAATTAGTTTTGGATTGTGTAGGGAATGGTTAAGATCCTTGTCAGGCCTTTTTTTCCCCGCTGTCCTATTAATAAGATTTCCATAACTTCCTGTCCCAGATACACAGCAGGAAGTAAGAGTAGATTTCTCCAAAGCGAGAGGATATCACCTTTTAGACAGTTGTCACCAGGACAGGTTTAACCATTATAAGATTTCCCCTCACTCCTTGTTCCTATAACAATTAAAAATTTTGGATTTCTCTTCACTTTTTCTACAGTAGATAGTGATTCCCCAGGACAAATGGGGAGGGTGAATCTCCCAAGCAAAGACACAGACAGCAATACAAACCTAACAAAGGTTCTTTTTCACATTCTTTCCAAAGCCAAAGAAAAAAGCTTTGACACACTGTAACTAGTAAGATTTTGATTGAACAATGCGGATCTCCTTCAAAAACTTTTAAACTTTTGAGTAGAGTGGGGTAAGGTTCCATCATCCTTTACCAAGTCTTTATTGCAGTCTTTGACCCTAGTGTTCAGAGCGCCCCTGATTACAGTCCTTATGTAAAAGCCAGGGCTTGGCTGTAAGCTGAACTCCCTGTCTCCCCTCTTTGAAGTGCATTCTTCATATATTCATAGGAAGAATTTATTACAAAGCCAGTAGCACTGTCACTAACGCGTAATAGATTCTAGGAAGAAATGCCCTCCAAAAAGGGGGAAAAGAAAGCCAAACACATAGTTATATCTTGGGTGTCACTGGGACAGGAGGTCAAAAGAGATCTCTCCAAAAGGGAGAGAGCAATGAAAACATAAAAGAGGTTTTTATTCTCCCCCATTTTGTACAAGATGGATGGAATTCCACCTTAACTGTAGGAAAGATATCATAATGGCCAGAAATAAGCTGACATATGTGTTCAGCAGGAAAGGGCCCCCCTTACATTGGTGGTCAATGACCGAAGGATCCCCTTTCATTGGTGGCCAGTAGGAAAAGACTCCTTACATTGGTGTTCAGAGGGAGAAGGATCCACTTACATTGCTGGTCAGTGGGAGAAGAGCCCCCTTTCATTGGTGGTCACTGAGAGAAGGGTCCTCTTACATTGGTGGACACTGGGAGAAGTGCCCACTTACATTGGCGGTCAGTGGGAGAAGGGCAAACAATTCAGTAATTAAACATATGATAATGCATATAAATTATAAGGTCCTATATGCAGAGTCAGACTAAGACCAAACAAGCCGCTAGGAAGGTGAACAAATCATTTCCCCTATGTGTACCTGTTCATATAGTCAGTAGAAGAAAAATAACACAGAAATGTTTTAAACTCTCTGGATGAGAGGAGCAGCACAGGAGGCCCTGGAGGCAGGTGAGAGGAACACTATAGTGGTGCTAGACAAGGAGATCACACTTTTGCATTTATATTACAGTATACTGTATATGTATCATTAGTTTTTAATAGTTACTCACCACTTCTAGGGTCAGAAGGTCACAAAATGTTCATTATTAGCAAAATATATGTAGATTGGCACTAGAATTAAGTCAATATGTTCTCACTGTAGAGCATTTATTATATATTACCAGGATCCAGGAGCTGTGGGGAAACGTGACAGAAGGTAAAGGGGAAACAGTATTCTCTAGAGGAAGTGTTTTTTATTTACAGAAAACCAGTCAGATTTCTCCTACACAGTTTCTGGTTGTATATCTTTTATAGGGTTACCATAAATAATAAAGGAATATGTTTTATCCTACCAACTCTAGAGGTTGTGAGTGACTTCTCAAGAACTAGGTAGCCTTGTAAACATGTTGCCTGCAAAATTGGTGGTATTTTGTATTTGTCTAAACAGTTTAGTTATCCAACAGTTTGATTATCTACAGTGTGCAGAGGTAGTGGGGTTGATTTACTAACCTTTTAAACACACCACGAACGTGTATACACCTCTGTAGTGTGTTCCCTCCCAGCATGATCTATGGGAGGAATCGAAACACCTTTGTAGTGTGTACACACCCAGCAGGTGTGTTGTGCAAAGCCCTGCAATGAATTGCAAGGTAATGTGGTGTAAATTAGCTCTATGTTATGTTGCTTGCGTTGATGAATGCAGGAATGTAAATGCATGAGCTAACCATTTTTGTCTAAACTGTGAAGCAGCATTATATATGCATCATGTGCATGATTTTTCCATATATGGCATTAGTGGAAATATGCTTTTAGAGACTTTTTGGTTGATAAATACGTTTTGCTGTGTGAAAATCACACACACCTGGTGTGTGTGTGTGTTTAGGTTAGTAAATCACCCCCAGTGTGTCTATGTGTGTGTGGAGTGCGTAGAGTGTAGTGGTAGCACAGTCCTCCTGAGACCCTGCACAGCCCTCCCAAGACCCTACACAGCCCTTCTGAGACCCCACACAGACCTCCTGAGACCCCGCACACCCTCCCGAGACCCCCCAAAACCCCAAACAGCCCCCAAAGACCCTGCACAGCCCTCTTGAGACCCCCGAAACCCTGCACAATGCCCCCCGAGACCCCGCACAGCCGTCCTGAGAACCTCTTGAGACCCCACACAGCCCTCCTGAGACCCTGCACAGTCCTCCTAAGACCCTCCTGAGACCCCACACAGCCCTCCTGAGACCCTGCACAGCCCTCCTAAGACCCTCCTAAGATCCCGCACAGCCCGCCAGAGACCCCACACAGTCCCCGAGACCCCACAGCCTGACACCCTCCTGAGACACTGCACAGCCCTCCAAGCTCACTCCTGTGATGGAGTACAACCTCAATACAAATTAGTAAACTAAATGTGAGATTGTATTCTATTGTAGGAGCGAGCATGGAGCGGTGGCTACTTTACAATACACACAGGGACCATAGGGAACAAAAGTAGGCACCCTCCAGAAGGAAGGACAGCGTCCGCACCAATTCAGAGATGATATGAGGGTCTACAGCCGGGTGATACACAAATACAGATACGTTTTGGTAATAGTTACAGTACTTGGATGCATTTTTAAGTGTTTAAGTGGGTCTATGTGTGTGTATAGAGCACAGCCCACCAGAAACCCCACATAGCCCCCTCAAAACCCTGCACAGCCCCCCGACAACCCACATAGCCCTCCTGCGACCTCACAAACACCCCCCGAGACCCCAAGTACAACCTCAATACAAATGAGTAAACTAAGCCTTTGATGAGATTGTATTCTATTGTAGGAGCGAGCTTGAAGTGGTGGTTACTTAACAACACACACAGGGACCGTGGAGAACAAAAGTAGCCACCCTCCAGAAGGAAGAACAGTGTCAGCACCAATTCAGAGATTATATAACGCTCTACAGATAAGGGTCTACAGCGGAGTGTTACACAAATAAGATACATTTTTGGTAATAGTTACGGTACTTGGATGCATTTTTAAGATTTATTGTTTTCATTTAGTGTGACTAACATGGAGAGGTTAATATACGATTATAAGAAATACTAGCTAACTACTGTGTTTTCCAATATGTCGAAAGAAAGTTCTCCATCATCACATCAACGTATATTCTTTCTCTTTCTTTTTTAAACAAACATCGTATATTCTTTCTCTTTCTTTTTTAAACAAACATCTCTTTTTACTGAGATGTGACTGCTCATGAGTTAAAGTGTTGTGATGGAACTGACAGTACATCTATTGCAATGACAATGACTGATGATAGATGATGATAGATGGGATATCTGCTTGTCTATGATCACCTATTTGTGTCCCCAACTTCCGGTTGCCCCATTACCTAGCCCTGTCTATGCCCCGTCTGTGTGTGTGATCATATGTTATATGATATTCTGAGCATGGGCCCTTGGATTGTTCTCTTTCACACAGGAAAGGGAAGAATCTTTTACTAGGTATATGCCAAAAGAAAATGTAGCAGTAGTTGAAAGCAATGAAGTGCTCTCTAGTGCTTGACATTTGCTTTAAGACCAGTAAGATCTTTTCTATTCCTGTCTCTCTTCAGAAACGGCAACACTATTTTTCTTATATCTGAGCATTGTGAATCCTTTCATCATTTTAACTCCTTTTGTAACCAGTTTGAGATTTCGATGGCTTTAGCGTTGTTGTTATATTTACCTACTCCATATGTTTATCATGCCTCACCTCTGTTCACTGACACTTTTGGTGTGTATATATACCTCTTAGTTTCATGATGTATGTTTTGTATTCCTGTCTCATCCAGAAAGTTCCATCTTATGCAACATATTTACCCTCCTCCCAACTCCCTATTTAAGCTGTTGCCTTACTTTTATATTTTCCCTAGTCAATTCATACTTCTGGTACTTTCCACGTGTCTTTGTAATCCACCCACCTCCACATTATCCAGGTAAATATATATCCACAGAGTCTTTTGCTTTTATGCTTCTCTCCTGGGCTCTGTGGGCAACACAATAAGACAGAAACATAGACTTTTCTTCATCTTCCCAATCCAATTAATCATACAATATACCCAAATGTCAAAAAATGCAGCTGCTCAAAACAGAGGAAACAGAGTTAAATGGGAGCACATGCACAAAGAACGGTGGCGGTGTAGTGGAATGTAGTATACAAATTCCAAAGGTCTTGCTTGATTGAAATTTGAACAGAACACAGAAGTGCATAAGATCCTAACAGAATATTATTTTTAGCGCTCCACTTATTTATATTTAAAATTACTAATTCACCATGTGTGGTATGCACATAGTAAACAGACAGTTTCACGAATTTTGTGAAAACAGTCCAATTTTTCAAGAATCTTCATAAAGATAATTTGGATATGTAAATAATTTTTATGCCTTTACCTTTAAAAAACAATTAAATTAGTTTTCAGCTTGCTTTTATGTTTTTGATATCAAATTTAAAAAATGGTTCTTGACTCTCTAGGATGTGAGGTTACCATGGCAATTTCACAGGCTGCATTTGTGCTCTAGGGAGATATCCGTATTGCGTCTTGACTTAATTATTCAACTTTTCACCTTCTTAATTAGGCATCTCATTTTAAAAAGGATTCATAAAAAAAGATGCATCATTCTATTTCCTAGAAAAATCATTTGATTGTTTCCGCTTTTTAAAATGTATTTTTAATGTTGAGTTGTCACTGAGAACTTGCATATGAATATTCCCTTAGCACAGAAAGCTTTTGATACCAAGGACAGATGGATGGTGGGTATCAGGTTTTGTTGAAATGTTGGTTATTGAGAATGTCTATTTTTTTTTCAGCCTTTATATTACATATATACATTTCCTGAAGAGTCAGAATTTTTAGTGGGCGAACACCGTGTGCAAACTAGATATACATTAAAAAATATTTTTGCAAACCTGCTTTATTTTGTTACAAATGCTACAGTCCACAATATTTATAATATATTGTACCAACAAATTGAACAGTGCATTGCTGAGTACATAGACCGCAGGACTAGACTATTCGCCACCTGAGGCAGGAGGGGGGGCATGCTGGTGGTGCACGTTACG
>NW_017306532.1:613395-655323 GCF_000935625.1 Nanorana parkeri
CGCTAATGGTGCGCATTACAGGGGTTGCTAGTGGTGCATATTATATGAGGAGAGGCGGCACCCAGTGTCCCGCACCGCTCTTTGACATCATTAGTTGCTAGGTGGGACTCCGGCCAGAGCGTTCCACTCAGCTCCTGCCAACCAGTGACGTCACTGGTTGCCACGAGCTGGGAGGGATGCTTGCCAGAGTCTTACAGGTTGCGAAGAGCCCATATCGCAGAACCTGAAGAGGAGGAGTTTCAGAAGGCATAGTCAATATGGAAAACACACCACGTGTGACATCATCACTGTTTGCAGGCAGTGAGGTACCATTGCATATATAGTCCTGAGAAACCTAAAGTAAACCACAGGAATGAGCAGAGGAGAAGCCGAAAAGCATGCAGGGCAACCAGGAGGTTGTTTAAAGAGGTGACCAGCAGACAGGGAAAACTGACAACATGAAAGGAGATTGTTCAAGTAAAGTAATATTGGCTTGTCAAAAATAACTTTAGTTTGTATTGCTGTTACAATGCAGAGGTTATAAAATGAAAATGTTTGCTGTGACTTTAGATCTCCTTTAAATGTAATGCAATGTGTTAGATTCTAAGAGTGACCTTATCCGCCAAGATGTGAAAAGGAATTCAATGTAAGGCATTATGTACTTCATAATGTGCATGTGCATGTAATGTGCTGCATAAATTGTCGGCACTGTATTCATACCTCTAATAAATAAATACATAAATCGGGGGGGAATTAGAAACCACACTCAGCAAACCACAGATATTTCACTTTGATATGCTTAGTTATCAAGTGAACAAATAATGGCATACAGTCACAGGTCAAAGGACAACTCTAATTTGAGGAGGCACATTTGTTTTTTTTACTATGCGTTATATGATGGCATAGAATGGCATGGAGTAGAAAATGATAAATGTGGTTAGCAACTTACAGTGGGATACATATCATGCTGATCAACTAGCGTAATAGGAGATTATTATGTTTTTATATTTATATAAAAACATTTTATATTTATTATGTTTATTTTTTGTGAATTATGTATTTTACTATGATGGCGTTATAATATTATATGTTCATTTTCAGCTAAAACATATTGGAGTGCCCTAATGCCAAACAGTCAGCACTAGGACTTAGTCAGCACTAGGTCTCAAATGCTGCATGCACTAAAGTATGGGTTTATCATATTACCCTCTGTTCTATACTAAAGGGCAAAGACAGCCAATCATAGCAGAGCATAGCAGGGGCTGTGGGTGTCCCTATAAAATATGCTGAACAGTGGATGGCAATGTAAAGTGAAAAGAGATTGCCAGTTTGCTAATAAAGAATGAAAAACCCCTCTGTATGGGCAACCAAAGTCAACATGTACTGAGAAAATATGGAGGCAGCCATTGATGACCTCTCCTTATAAAAATGCCTGTTGCCTGTCTCTCATGTTGATCCACTGGCTTAAAGACTAATTCAATCCCCCATACTACCAAGTCCTTCCCCTCCTCCCTAGATGTCATTTTTATTCTTTTTTGTATACTTACTGTTATTTAGATAGTTTCGAGCTGGTCACGACAAACAATGGTCCTCTTTCTGCTATTGTCTTGTCCAGTGATGGGTGGTCCTTGATATTGTACAAAGCATTGTGCAATATAATGACATCAAAGCCATTCTCTTCATCCATGTACTATGAGTGCAGAGTGTCATGATAATGACCCCCTATTGGAGGGTCCATTACACCTTGAGTTTACAGGAAGTGGGATGAACGATACTGGGTGCCATCCTTCTGGATACCAGAACATTGAATCTTGAGGCAGCAGTGGTGGGGAGAAGGCGAGTATTGCAGCAAAAGCTGCATTTTTTTACAGCATCTACAGAATAGTTTAGAAAAAGCCCAGTATGGAATAGGGTTTTAAGTACTTCCTGAAGCATTGACATAGAATAAGTAATGCAGATTGTGAGTTGTGACTACACTCTGACTTTCTAATTAGGATTTTTTTGCCAGATCCACCATGCCTTACAAAGGACTGATGGCAAAGACAGCTGGGCAACTAGTATTAATAGTTGGATGTCGTCAATGGCATCCCCCATATTTCTCTTACTACAGCTTCCCTTTAATTCAGTTCCCATAGTAAAGAATAGTTTCAGATAAACATAGCAAAGAGGTGTTATGGCAGAACTGTTATCTGTGATAAACAGTTCAGGAACAATAGTAAATGGCTATAACCAATTTCATTATATACCATGAATTGCTGCATGTCAGTATATTATAAGCATGTACCATAACAAGACCCTTAATCTGTCAAATGTTTTGTAATCTGATAAACATTTCATTATCTCAGGCTCAACTTACTTGTTTTACTGATTTACATTTTTATCTATTTGCTTTCAAGGTCATATGATAACAATCAACGTCTCATACAAATCTCTTGTTAATTGAAATGAGTGCAAATGATAATTACTAAATTGCAGCTGTGTTGGCTGCGTTGAAAAAGAAATGTATTTCAAACAAAAGAATACTGCTAACTGCTAAGTAGTTATATTTTAGCACTTGACTCAATTCTTCTGTGTTGAAGAACAATGGAAAACTGCTACTGTCTTCCAGTGTTATTTCCAGTATGAAAAAGTCAATACTCAGCTATGATTGCAGGTATAAAGTGCAGACAAAAGTATGGTTTAGCTGGTCAGTAAAAGGAAAACCTGTGCTGAGAAATTATGCAACCCATGTACTCTCCTTTAAGCTGCCCATACACCTTACAATTATCTGCAGATTTTCTGTGGTCAGATGGAAAAGGTGCAACAGATTCCTCCATCTACACTTAACTATGTGGATGGAGTAATCTCCACCTGGGCCAATCTGTTGCACTTTTTCCATCTGACCACAGAAAATCTGAAGATAATTGTAAGGTGTATGGGCATCTTAAGAATGACTTCAAAGGCTTTTTGGGGAATCCATGACCAAGAACAAGTATGCAGATGAGTTCAAACTTTATTCTACTTTACTGGCTGTTTACTTGTTTGTGGTCAGTAACTGAGGCTATAGGCAGCCAGGTAACTACCATTTCTAGAAGGGAGTTTGGCAAAGATGAAACAAAATATATGGCATCAAGGCATATCGGGAGCTTACCTGAAATAGTCTGTAGAAATGGTTATTAACACACATTTTAGGAAAGGGTCTCACTGCTTATCAGTGAATGCCTGTCTCCTACCTGCATGCTGCAGATAAAGACCCTTGCCTCTGTGTGGCAGCAGTAATCTCTCAGCAGAGGTCCAACACGCCGCCTGCTGAGTCAGACTTAAAGCTCTGCAATCAGTAAAGTAATGCTGCTAATTGGAGAACTCTAGCTCTGGTCAATAGGGTAGCGGACCTCAGCAGAAAAACCCCTGCTTCTGCACAGAGAACGTTTCTGCAGAATGTTAGAAATGGATATGCTACTTTCTGCTGATTACTGGACCGATCAGCAATGTCACACAAGGAGTCCATAGTCTTGTGCAAGCTACCACCTCAGTGGCTCATAGCTTGCACAGGATTTTCCTTTGCTCCTCCTGGCTGAATGAAATGGTGGGTAAGCAAATTGAAAGTGAATGTATACTGCTGGGTGGGGCAAAGATACAGGTTCACTTTAATACAAACACTACAAAATATTTGCTCACTGAAAACACAATAAACTTCCCATGTAAAGTCAATCAATATTGCAATACATTTATTTTTTTGTGCACTAAAATATGGTCTGTGACTTTCCAGTTCAATTTGTTAATTATTCTCAGGCCATTACTAGTGCTAAAGACATCTGAAGAGGATGAGCAAAAATTACCGTTCTGCAGCATTATACTTTAAAGCAGTACCAAGAGAAACACATAAAAAAGTGAATTATTTGACTTTATAGCAGAGAAAAGAAACTGTTTCTATACTATCAAGGACAAGAAAAAGGCATGTAATTATAAAGTAAGTGTGATATAAGTACAATAACTAGCTCAGACTAGGACCATTTCTTGGGAATATTGCCTCCAGCAGGAAATATTTTGCTCTGAATCTCAAAGAAAGGATATAGACATTTGAGATCTTAAGCTCCTGTTTTCATTAAGACTTTCAAGCATTCAAAGTTAGGTCTTTCAGAAATACGTTCGGATCTGAATGGTAATGCTATCTTTCCAGGGTTTGATAAATGCTTAGTTTCTTAAGCAGATTTTGCCACTATGTGATGAACCAAACTATTAAATGGACATGGGTATGGATACAATAGTTCAAATGTATCTAAAGCTAAAAGTTTTTTTTGTTTAGTTTTGGTGTTTCTAGTTTTTAAAAGCCCTGTCAGGACTCCACTGCTGTCTGTGTACCTGCTGGGGAGAGTCAAATTGTTGAACCTGGTAACCATTGTCACCAGAACAGAAAGTGATGAGAAATAAAAAAAAATGTATAGAGGTTACTGGAACACGAATAGTGGGGAAATCTTCCAATGGAGATACCAGTTGTAGTGAAAACTTTGATTGGGGTTTTTAAAACTCTAGTTTTAGATATACTTTAAGTTTAATAGTTATTTTTTCAAAAGTTATGACTGTAATTTAAGATTGTCAGTATCTCACCAGTAGTGATGAGGCTGGGATTGGCAAGAGCAGAGGGAGAGGAGAGTTTTCAATGGGTTGTTTGAAGGGAGAATTTTATTCTCACTTTAATATACATTAGCCCAAAAATAAATACTCAAATACCGTAACTGATGCGTAGAAATAAGGCTGGGCTTGGTGCAAACACAGCTTGCCCGAGTTTGCCCAAGCCCTCTCAAAACCCTGAACCCCACCTGCTCCTCCTGATCCAACCTGTGGTGGCAGTTGCGGCGGGGGTATTCCCTGCCCCTTTGTGACATAGAGCTGTGAGGAATGCGCCTCCCAGCAACTGATTGGACCGGAAAGAGGGGGCAGCAGTCAGACTTTTGAGTGGGCTTGGGCAAATTGAGTTTGCACCATACCCAGCCTCATTACTATGCACCAGTTACAGTATTTTGATTATTTATTTTTGGGCTAATGAAAGTATATTAAAGTGACTCTCTAAAATAAATGTTGAAATTAAAATGCCCCCTGCAAACAAATACTCTTCTCTCCCTATGCTTGTGTCACTGATCTCAGCAGCAGTGAAGATCCTGCAGAATCCAACAATTCAGGGAATGACAGTTTCCCGCTCCCCCATTTGCACACTATGTTTTACCCAACAGCCCTTAAAGCTTCTTTATAAGGTGCTGTGAGGATTACATAAGATTAAGTTAGTTATTAGCCCTGGGCTAAGGAAGCAGACAAGTCAGCATTTATTGTAGTTTTAAAATAATATCAAAATGCTTTGCGTCAAAACCACCATGCAGCAAGCACTATAAATAGCAAAAGCGAAATCCAAAATCTCATCTGAATAAATGTGCCGCACTAAACATCTGCACTTTCCCACAGTGAAAAGTACCCTTATACCTAAAGTTACAAACAATAATTGCCAATAAGTGCAACATTGTACTGTTAAATGACCAAAGTTTCAAATCCTCAGTAATGAGCCCAGTTCCAAATCCCAAACATGTGTACTCACGAGCAGTGGAAAATATAATAATCCTTTTGTTCCAATTAAATAAATGTCTCCACTATTGCTCTACAAGTGCTACCATCACTGATGTATTGGATATCCTGTCATTTTTACTCTCTCCATGCTAGCACCATCCAGATTACTGCCACTAAGGTCTTACATGGGAGATCCCCCTATTTCCCGAAGGTAGGTGAGGTTACACCTAAATCTGTGGTTAAAATTTGGCTGTGCTTCTCTCCATCTCCTTCCCCTCATTCAAATTGTCATACATAAAACATAGGATTCCATAGTGCACATCATATGTATAAAAGAGCTTTATTTAAAATACTACTTACAAAAAGGATGTGCATGAACTTGATAAAAGCAATCAGAAAATCCAGCTGTGGTAATATCACTAAGGACTCAATCGATCTCCTACAAACTCCTGCTGGTTCACGGTGTTCCAAGGTATATCACAATGCATGTGTAACATGACAGTGAGCCTTGACTAAGGCTGTTTATTTAATAGGGCCCTATTTCAGGTACTGTACCCTGTAAACATTTGTATTGTATTGTTGAAGCCATATACTGTAGTTAGGCAACAAGTTCTTAAACAAGGTGCCTTCTTGTAATTATTGGCTTTCAATAATCAACAGTAGCAAAGATTAGCAAAAAAAAGGATATTCTCTGTTGAGGGTGGTTGTAAATAAACTCTCATAGTGCTAATTCTGTAACAACTCAATGATTGTTGAATCACATGAAACAAAAAAAAAAAGTAGGAAACAGATGCTACAAATATTTCACATAAAAACCCCTGCTTTAAAGAGGACCTTTCCATAAAACGTAACTACTTGCTACCCACATCAGGGTACAATTAGTAAAGCTGCTAGCAGACACGGGAAGAGATGTTATGGCAGAAGAGACAAAGAGTCTCCTCCACCATAAATACCAACCCTAGCAGTTTTTTTTTTCCATTGAAAGTTTCAATCTGCCTTAATAAAAATGAAAGGAACTTGTTTATATGGAATATTTTCACATAAATCAAGGATAAAATGAATGAATGAATAAAAATGGTCTACCTGCTGGAGACTGGAATTAATTAGCCAACACTTTCCACCCTAAAAAGATGCCAAATAATTTGATTACATTTTTTTGTTTATTTGTATGCAATAGGTTTTAGTCAAACCATAAACCAAAAATATTTTGATGCCTATTTTTTATTGAAACCTATAGCAGTAATACAAAACAAATGTATATATTCTTGGCCTTTGAAACTCATTAGTAATGCTGAATTTATTCATGAGAGATGCTGTAAACCACCAATTAAAACTGTTGCTTCCCGCTAGTGCAGAATACAATATTGAAGCATAGAAGAGGAATAAAAATATATATATATATTTTGAAATACAGTATATATTATTTTGAAATACATTTAGACACTGTAAATGAAAACTAGGCAGGGATGACTCAAGAGCAGCAAAATCTCCAATGCCCTCTACTGCCGATAAAAGGGGAAAAAAAGAAGAAAAACTATTGCTTATAACATAACCCTCCAATTTTATAAAATTACAATCTACTGCTAGCATTTTTTCTAGAAATAGCTTTAAGCTCCCAGCTGAGTTGATAAGTATGAACTTGTCGGCCAAGTCTCTCTCTTTGATCCCGTGGTGGTACTGTGATAGGATCACTATGGATGTCAAATCTTCTGGCTTATGAATGATGTATTTTCTACATCCACTATATAGTTTATGTTGGCTTCTTAAAGCTGAAGTTGTTTCCCTAATATAATGTACTGGGTATGTGGAATTAATGCAGAAATGAAAAGCCCCATGATACTCGCTGTTTGCAGTTTGTACTTCTTGCTTTTCTTTGCAATAGAATGACTAATGCATGATATGCAAATATTTGTAGGTCCATAAGGACAGGAGGAAGAGAGTTTGTTTTTCTGTTTGCAGGAAGAAATCTTTATATAGGTTAGGACATAAAGTATTTTTTCTTATTATATGTATGTTGATACCAACAGGGGCATGGCTACAAATCACAGGGCCTCAGAGCAATTTTGTTTGCAAGATCACTTTGGTGGCCTCCTCTGTGGTACCCAGCACTTTGACACCTTGGTAGAGAGCAACCTATACTGCAACTATGATAAATAAGCCATTCTAGATTAACTTTCAGCAGAATCAACATTCTTTATCTTGGCTTAATGCTGAAATTGCCCTCTTTACATTGACTTTAAGTCAAATTTCACCCTTTACGTTAGTAATCAGAGTGACTTCTCCCTTTTATGCATTCAGAGGATTCATCCACTTTACAAATCTGCAGAAGAACTTCTAGGGATAATAGTGGTGTGTGTTGATAGTGACAGGCCTGGGGGAATTAAATTATAGTAAAACTGTCCTCTAAGCAATGTTGATTTGCAAAAATTTCAATCCGGGCAAGAAATGGGCAATCATATACAATATGCAGGCAACAAAAAGTCAATTGATACAATACATGAGCAACAAATCACAGTAGTTTGCTCAAAGTTTTTTTTGCACTTGACACTCTCTGTAGTATTGGATGCTACTATGCTTACTACACTTTATGGTATCATCTGCCAGTCCCTACATCACCAGTGGACACATAAATTAATGAAAGGAACCACAGTGCACATTGGAGGATCAGGCATCCAACTCCTGGGAGAATTAAATCCATGAGATCTTTGTCCTACCTTCACTCTTCAACCCAATGTAGTTCAGTGGTGCAGACAGCAGGACAGGCAAGTATTATTTGTTTGCTTTGCTTAGTGACCTTTTTTATATGTTATAGTGATATAGTTTCTTTAAGCAGCGGAGTCTTTTTCCCTGTTAAGTAAAAACTTATAGTTTTGTTTTTAAACAAAAAGTTATTACTGTCCACATCCTCACCACATCCCCATCCCATGTGCTGTCCAGGAAAATAGGAAAAGACTGCTATTTTTACTAGTAAGGGTATGGGGGAAGTAAGTCTCTTGTTTGGGAGTGCAATAGCTATTAAATATAGTTTGTAAGGTAATATGTGTATAGCAAGGCTTGTGATTTACAACTCTATCAATCACCTGCCCTAATGCCTTCCCTAGACCTATAAATTCTGCACTAGAGAGATCTGGCTGGGGGCAAGCACCAATGTTTTGTTTCCTTTGCTTGTGTATAGCAGCCATCAGACACTGCCCTTCTCCAAGTTTCATTCAGCAGCTTATTTTTACTCCACGTGATTCCAACTAGTGTATACATGGAAGGGGCTGGTGACATGAATTATGGGGCGAGTTAAAGTGTATTTCCATTTTTGCAGCCAAATTGGGATGACACCTACTTTACATTTGTTATGTGTTCCCATTCATAGAGCATAACTTAAAAAATGCAGCTTACCTTTTTAGAGGCTGAAAACTCCAGGGCTCAAATATTCCACTTAGTTCTCCCTGTTTATGCGGGGGCTGGGCAATTGTGTTTATTATAATTAACCCTGTGTGTACTGTGCTGGTGATCTCCGTTTTCAGTTGTAAACTAGTTATGCAGGACTGTCCTAATTATGGGTTAAAGATCTCAAGACATTGTATGTTTATGCTTTTTATATATAATTGTTCCATTGCCTGTCCCTTTATCTGCACACTATTCATGGCAGTAGAAGCTTGCCTATGGTGTGTTATGTATAATCCTGCTCCAAAGAAACAGCTAAAAAGCAATAAACAATATTTTTTTGGTATGCTGCGTGAATGGGAACACACAATAAACTTACAGCAAAAGTCCTGGAGGCATTAAATAACCAAACTAGAACAAGAGAAGAGATTAAAGATGAGGTGACTCCAGACAAATGTGAATGCCTTGACAGATCTGCCCTCCTGCTACCTCCTGAGTCCCATCTGTCACTTATCAAAGAGGCGGCAGAGGAAGTAGGAGGAGTAGTGAGACACTTTTTCTACCAGCTCTCTGATAAGTGACAGATAAGGTTCGGAGTGAGAGAGCTGTGCACATAACTCCAGCTGCTGTCTGACAGAGATCTGGATGGGGAAGCTGCAATAAAAAAAAAACTGCAGCCAGCCAAGTCCAAAACTGTGTTTAGCTGTATCTCTGCACCACCACTATGAAATCCTGCTACTGCCAGCCAGAAAAGTGCTAGCACAAGTGGATGGTTCAACAGGCAAGCAGATCAATCCAGATCACGCCACTCAAGCCTGTGTCAGGAGATCTGAGTGCAACTTGTGACAACAGGTGCATGGAGAGAAGAGGACAGGAAGGAGGTTCAACCAGCTGGACCTGCCAAGGGTTAAATAGTGCGGTCATCTTAAGGAGCTGGTTAGTAAGGACACAGGGACACACACTTTATTTGTAACATTTTTGTTTTTAGCACCTGAAAACTGTGAAAACAGTGGGCACAGAAAAACCAACATACTACTGCAGGGCCATTCCTAAAGGTAAAGCAATTAAAGCAATCCTGATTTTGGGGTGTTATCTATAACATAGATGGTGGCATCTGACAACAAAAGGGGAAGGACCTCAATTTTTATTCTCTCTGACATACATTGGGAGGGGAATTTATCAAAACTGGAGCAGACAGAATCTAGAGCAGTTGCCCATAGCAACCAATCAGCTTCTCTCTTCAGATTGTTTAGTTAAGGTTTGAAAATTAAAGAGTGAAGCTGATTGGTTGCCATGCACAGCTGCTCCAGATTTTGTCTGCTCCAGTTTTGATAAATTCCCTTCAATGTCTTTTAAAATGTAACCTTTGATTCATTCTAGTCCTACTTTATCTCTCTTCACTACAACAGAAATAGATTATGACTATTTTCCTAATATGATGGGCAAATTGTTTATTGTGAAACCATCACTTTTAAAATAAAGACAACCATGGGTCTTTGGGGAAGGGGAGTTCATGTATCTGAGAATTTAAATACCAGGTGAAATATCAGTTTCCAAAAGCCATGGACCATTGTGCATGTCCACTAACAGCGGGTAAAGTCCTCTGCCGTGGAAATAGCTTTCTATGTGTAAGTGGGTAGTATACCAAGAGTAAAAAATTGTATAACATTTTTACTTATTTAGTATATTTAACGAAATATTAGCCATATCTTCAAATAATGATGATCAGTCTTCCTAGTATGAGAGCCATTATGGGCTCTTTTGCCACCTTTCAATAGCTGAGACCAATTACGGGAGTTTCTTGTACCAGAAATGAGCAGGTTGAACCAGTCTGGCCATTCTCCTCTGACCTTTCAAATCAAAAATGCATTTCCATCTGCAGACCTGATGCTCACTAGATGTTTTTTCTTTTCTATTTTAAACATTTTGATTAAATGGAGTGTTGGGGAGTTTTTGTATTGCATATAAAGTAGTGTAAATACTACCTACACAATGCATTATTGCAATAGATTTCACTAAAATATTATAAGTGCAAAAGGGACAGAACTTGTACAAAAGGAGATCAGCATTCAGGTAACACATCACTTACCGTGATAAGATCAGTGAAAGATCATTTGTACATTTACACTACACTTCAAACAGTGATAAAGTGAGGAAGCCTGACCATGATGTTTTGAGAATGTTTTGAGAATGCATAATTTGTAATGTTGCATGAATTGATGAACAGAAGAGAAAGACAAAACAGCAAAGAAGTCAATAACATATGATTTAAACATGGCTTCACCCCAGAAAGAACCCTAGATAGTGTCAACCTCATATAACCCTTGCTTGTAGTTTCCTTGTAGCAGTTTAGTGATAAATTACTGTGAACATTTTAAACTTTGTCCATGGGCAGTTTGCTTTGTCCTGGCTGTAGAGGAAAAAGTTAGACTGAGGGTGTATACATATGGGGGCAGGGTGCACAAGTGAATCCAGTGCCCATGTTATGCTAGGTAGTGTTCTCTTGGTACTCCAAATACTGTTTTAAAAGGTGTGTGGGGGGGGGGCAACGGAAAAAAAAACATATTCTTCCATGGTCTCGTAGAGCCTGAACACTTCAAGCAAACCACAAAGTGACCATGAGCTTATAGCAGAGCCATAGCAGAGAGTCTGCCAATTCATGAATGGCCATGATCATTGGCTTAAAGGCTGCCCATCACGACGATTCATAGCAGACGTGGACACCCCCATCCACTGTCCCATTGTTTTCTCAGTTCCCACAATGCCTTCTCCACTCCCTGATGCCTCCTCTGCTCCCTGTTGTCTTCTCTGCTCCCCTGATATCTTATCTGGTGTCTTGATGCCTGCCCTGATGCCTCCCCCTTTTACTGCAATCTACTCTTTCGGGATACTCATTCAAGGTGAACATGTCTTATAAGTTCACTGATCTTTCACTTTCTATCTATACATGGAAGTGCTTAGTATTAAGTATTTCTTAGTTCGGTATTAGAGTGCTGGGCTTCAGCAGATGTCTCTTTCTCCAGCTAAAAGGGGAAACATAAGGGGTCTGTTGGCGCTGTGTTGCTTGTTACTGTGCTTTGCATTAAGGTACCCTATTCATTTTTATTTTAATGCTGTATGTTACAATGCACAGCACGTGCATTGCCAAGAATATCATTACAAAAATTACACATGTACTTATTCATTTAAATTAGTATTACTATCCCACACCCATAAACATTACAACACAATATACAAAATATAAAAGTATATTTCCTGATAAAACAGTAGTCTCAAAAGCTAAACAATAAACAACTAAATGCATATAATGAGTGTGGTGAGCAATCTCATGCAGCCAGCCTGCAAGTAGAAGAGTGGAAGTGACAAATGGCAGAGAAACAAAAAGAAAGTGTAGTGTAGTACAAGGGTCAAAATTTCAAGTCCTGAGCTACTAGCCAGGCCTTTAGAGTTACTCGCCACCAGTTGCCCACCTAACCCCTACCCTGCCGTGGCCTTAACCCCGCCAGGCAGCAGATGAGCGAATCCCAGAGACAAAGTCGGGGTTGGCACACAGAAGCTCAATCTAAGAAAACAGGTAACAGAAGAAGGGCAAAGGCACAGATGGGAGCTCAGAGGCAACAGACATATTGTCCAGGCAAAGGGAGCTGGTCTGAGCAGGACTTAAATAAGGAGAGAGATAGGGGACTGGGTAGGAAGAAGCCAAGAGGCAAGGTATATTAAGCTTAAGGGTAGATAGGCGATGCCCATAACTGCTAGTACTGTCAAGTCAAGAGCACAGCACATGTTTGAAGAACCATTGGTGCCAGCAGAAGCACAGCAGCAAAGAGGTAGAACCACACAAACATGTAGAACCACAGGTAACAGATCATCTCGGCAGCTGATCCCTGACACAATGGCTGTTATTGTTAACATGAATTTCAGTCAGAGATATTTCATCTAAGCTTGGCTTAGAACTTCTTGGTTGTATCCTTTATCTAAATATGTTTAGATGACAGATACAACCAAGAAGTTCTAAGTCAAGTTTACACAAATTATGTCCAACTATATGAATTTCCAGGTAATGATAATAGCCGATTCCTCATCATCCACCAAAATCGACCAGAGGGGCCACTTTTTATCACTCAATTTCATGACAGGCACTTCTCTATTCAGAGGGTCAGTTGGAAAAATTGGAAGATCTTGCAAAATAGCAAAAATGGTCTGGCCACCTGAATAAAAAACAGGGGGCAGGGCCCAGCAGCAAATGGGTTGCTAGGGAAGATGATATGATGAAGTTATTCACATGTCAAAAGACCATAGTAGCAGGTGTTCTGGCACCTAATACTAAAAAAATGGTATCACAAAAAGTCACAAATGCATTTGTTTTATTACATATTTCTCTTTTATCAAAATGTCGTGTTTTTGGTTACAGTAAAACCAAACGAAAAACATACGAAACAGTGGAAGATTGAAGTAACAATTGTGATTGTGGAAGAAGACAGTAGCTGCTGATTGTAGTTAAGTTGATTTATGTTTATCTCAAGCCCATTTCACAATCGTGGAGCAGTTTTGTTAAATCCCGAGTCAGAGAATGGCCTTTTCCATGTGTAACCTTCATAATTTCAAAAGCCTGCAAAATGTGAAAGCTGTTAATCACATGCAACAATAAAAGATCATTTGTTTGTTTTTGTAGAGCCACATTCAAAACAAATACCCACGTTTTAAAAAATAGGCTTTATTTCAGCTATAAATAACTTTACCATTCTATGTAGCAGAAAAATTATTTCAGTGTTGTTATAAAAGAAACAAATTGCAGAATAACATTTGCACTATTGCTGCTTTAGTTCCCAGATTGAAGAAAAATATTTAGTTACTATAATGTTAATGAAAACCTTGCTCTGTTGTTCCATGTTTATTATGACTAAATCACACTGGGCCAAGCTCATTTGGATGAAAAACATGCAATTTTTATTGGACCAAAAAATAGCACCCCAGGGCCAATGGGCAGTGGATTTAATTTTTGGGGCCTGCTCTTGCCTGGACACTACATTTGGAGACACAGGCATTATCCTACCTTCCTCAGGCATCTTTGCTGTGCAGCACCTCCCTCCCCTTTTCCCAGCTTGGGGTGGAAGGCACTTTGACATATTTGCCTTGTCCTTGTCCCAGTACTGGGTTGTATACATCACTAAGAAGTCAGATGGATCTATGGGTCATTTGTTTTCTTTCTCCATGTGCACTTGCTCCCCCTGTGTACAAATCCATAGCAGTTGCATTATTTGTGATCACTGAAGATAAGGCTACTGTACTGGGGTGATCTGCTTCTGACAAATGTAAGCTGAACAATGGTTAGCCATTTTCTAGAACAGCCTTTCTCAAACCCTAAAATAATTTCAAAATATCAGGAAACCCCTGAAAAAAGTTTTACAAACATGGACAAATATGTTGGTATTTAATATTTTGTACAACCTTTAGAAATCACTCCAAATAAGCGATTTCTGTCGCTCTCAATAAGACTTCTGCACATGCCAACAGATAGTTTGGCCCACTTTCTTGAGCAAAGAGCTCAAGCAGAAGGGTACCTTCTCCAGACTGCATGTTTCAGCTATTTCAATTCATGTTTGATGTGAATCAGAATATAACTCATAGAAGGCCACTTCAGAATAGTGCAATGTTGAGTTTTTACCATTTTTGGGTGCTTTTAGCTGGGCGTTTTGGGTCATTATTCTGTTGGAGGACCCATGACCTGTGACTGAGATAGAGATTTCTGACACAGGGCAGTACATTTTGCACCACAATTCCACTATAGTGTTCTCTTCTTTGAAAGCTTATTTTTTTTGTTGGTAAATGTAAGGATGATGTGACTTGCCAAAAAGCTAATGTTTTGTCTCAACTGTCCAAAGTAAATTCTTCCAGAAGCATTGTGGCTTGTCAATATGAATTTTAGTAAGTCTTTACCTTGTTAAAGAGAAATTAGGCATTGACCACACCCAACATTATACTGGGAGCAGTGGAGGGCCTGGGGGTTTGTGCACAATGCATACTAGTACCCCACCACTGAATCTGGGACATGGTATATAAGCCCTCATTTACGCGGCCATACGCCCCCCTACGCTCACCTCAGATGCAGGTCCGTAGGTGTGCGTGTTTCCTGCCTTGGATGCAGACAGGATCCATCCTGTCAGCTTACGAGTATGCTTATCCGCACCCGCACGGACGTGCAGGGCGGGTGAGCGTAGGGGGGCGTATGGCCGCGTAGTCCCATAGAGAAAGACGGGGGCTGCATACTAATCACACGCAGCACCTGTCCTTCCCGGGAGCTGCTCGGTACGGCCTTACACGCAGCACAGAGCTGTACGTGCGGGCCGATTCCTGTGAGAATTAGGGCTTAATCTTAACACTGCCACCATTGAAGCTGGGGAAAGGGGGGTCATATGTAATTATAGTTATAGCTCTTATATTTGCTGCATACATTTTCTAATAAATCTCAATGGAAATACATGTAAAAAATTTTTTCCAAGAGGTCATGTCATGTTTTAACTTAATCTTGTCTGCCGTTTGAATTACTGTATTCAGCTATACTGAAAACATGAATAAACCAGATGCAATTATATTTAGCTTTAGCAACCTAGGAGCTAAAGATAACTTTTTAGGAGACATAAAGAAAATTAGATTTTAGACAGAGTTTGGCTTTAAGTTACACCTTTCTAATTGTTACAGCTTTCTAATTGTTTTGCAGTAGAAGACGTAAAAAATTGTATATGATTTTTTAAATATTAGCGGCAGCTGTAGTATAAATAGTATACTATAATGTATACATAATTTATATATACATACATATATATGTATGTATGTATGTATGTATAAATATACATATATATTGTGATAGTTTGGGGAATATAGCACAATGGTAAGCGCTAAACTTTCAGCCACCTGATCAGCTCAACCTGGCAACTTGCAACACCTGGCCCCAGGACTGGAGATCCCATCCCACTATAGTCTGGAAAACCTGGAAGGAATTGAACAGCCAGTTCCTCCTATAAAAATCCCATGTAGCACCCTTAAACCCATTATTAAGGAAGAAAACATTAAGGCACAGATGCCTTTAGAAAGCTGTCTACTAGGATAAGATGAGGACATTATTCAAGGAAGCAATCAAGATGTCAATGGAAACTCAAACCAAATCAGGAGCCTGCTGGAGAGTGTGTGGGATACAAAGCAAAGATGTACAAAAAGTTTCTCTGTTGATGAGGCAAAAATCAAACTTTCCACTGCATATTATCCATCTTCACAGGAAAGTATACTTTCCACCAGTAGGGATGGAAAACTGGTCCAGACTGAGGGCAAGATGAATGGAGTGAAATAAGAATATTCTAGAGGTAAACTTTTTTCAGGATGGAAGAGACCTGCTACTGAGGTGGAGGTTAACCTTGTAGCAGGACAAAGACATCAAACAAACAGCCAGAGCTACATAGATTGTTTTAGAATGCCTCAGTCAAATCTCAGACTTCAATCCAACTAAGAATATGTAACTAGACTCAAACATTGCTATTCACCAGAAATCCCCAGCCAGTCTGACAAATCTAGAGAAACCCAGAAAAATGGGCAAAAACTGCAGCACCATGATATGTAAACTGGCAGGCAGTTGAATGAATTGAATTCTGTAATTGCAAGATGTCTTTTTTACATTTCTTTTAGATTTTAAGTGCACCATAAAAGCATTAGGTATGTTATATAAATGGTAAGAATTACATTTTAATTTTAATTTCAAATAGTTGCACTATATAATGTGGAAAAGTTTAAAAGGGTGAATATTTATGCAAAACATTCTATACGGGTGTGTTTGTGTATATGTACATGAATCTGTGTAAACCATGAAGCTCACAGTGACTGGAAAAAAAATACCCACAGGTGATTGTTCAATGGCCACCAAAACTGAGACCACATGAAGAAACAATACAAAGTATCAACACATATATTCCAAATAGGAAATCAATTTGCAGCCTGAAACAAGGATGTAAATGGCTTCACAAGGTAACATAAGTGAAGGGGCTGTCATGCCAAATTTACATGATACAAATGGTAATAGTATGCTCTCTGAGGAATGCTGTCTGCTAGAGCATTGCTAGGGTCCTAAAAAAAAAAGGCCTCCTAGATTAAAATGGGTAGAGCTTGTTGGATACAATAACAAATGGGGACAATACTGTTTCTTGTCCTCCAAGTGAGTGTTTCCCAACCTTTATTCAGTCACTGCAGTCTTTAAAAGTTAAATAAAAACCATAATCACTAGGATCTCCCAAAAATACAATGATATAGTAAAATTCCTGCAGGCTGCATTTTCCATAACATACTTGAAACACAGGGATAGGAACATGCTTATTGGTCTGTAGCCCAATTCTAGATTTGTTGCGTTTCTTCTGCTGCAGCTGACTGCATTATACTACTGGAAGCAGCTTAGATGTACTTAAAGCAGCACTTTAAGCATATATCAGTTCTGTAAAAATACAAGTCTGCACCATCTTTTTCATGTTAATGGCAAAGATAACAAGTCACAGTAAGCCGATCCCATAGCAGTTAGACACCATGTGTGGTACGGAAACCTTAAATATTCATAACCTAATGTTTTCACATTATAACAGTGCCCTGATGCCATCCGCATATCTCTCATGCTTGAAGCTTACAAAGAGTGAAAAGACTGGAAATAAATGATCCTTTGTGAATACAACTGAAATGAATTCTATCCAATGTTGTTGACTAAAATCACAAAGGCACAGAGAAGTATGCATATTGATTACCATAGTCCTGGACTGTGATAACATAAAATGATTTGCAATGACTGCTGTACACATATGGTATAGAATAGAACACAGCTCTTTTGGTACTTTGTATTTCATCCCCAGCCTGATTAAAATGAATGAGATCTGATGTGACTCACACAGCAAATGACTTTGCGCAGTTTCCTGCATAATGAGAACATGTAGTGGAGTGGGCACTGAGTCCCTGACAGGAAAACGAAATTGGGAACTAAATGAGATACTGGTGCTTTCCTACTCTATTAATGAGTGTTCCTTTTAGCTTTTTCCTACGTTTGAGAGACACTGTAACATTAAACCAGAATGTTTGAATGTTTTAAGCCCTAAAAGCTGCTTCACCATGAACAGATTTTAGCACAACTGTTAACAATATAGGGTAACATGTATGGGTTTATTTAAAACTCTATCTGTTTCAAATGCAGTAGCTTTCAAGAAGGTATGCACTAGACTTGTATTGTAAATTTCAGAAGGTTTTTTTAAACTCACATTCAGTTAAAGCTAACGCGTTTGGAGGTTCAACAGGTTCCCTTTCATCAGGGAGCAGACTAGAATAGTTACTAGTTGATAGAACAAACAATTTTCTTCTGTATCTTGTAGCAAATCCTGGTCTACTAAACCAATTTTGATGGTTTCAGTTTTCTAATTTACTTTTGACCGAACTTTTTTGTATTGGACTCAATGAAAGCTGTAGTGAGAGAAATAAGGAGGCTCCCATTGTTGACCTTTCTCTAAGAATGCTAATTCCTTGGTCGCCTTTGCCTTTTTGAGTTACTGACCAAGAAGAAGGATCTAGATTAGAAACTAAGTCATGTCTCCTAATCTGCACACATGTTCCATGTTAAAGCCTCAAATTATTGATGTTACAGGATCAGCATGAAAGCCAGATTAGTAGCATTTTTTTTCCTGGGAGAAACATGGCAGCTGCCTTTATGAATTCTCATTCGTACAGTGCTAGTTGTCCCTGGGTGCCATGCTGACCATCTAGCTTGTTGCAGAAGGACTTCGACTCAACCGATCCAACATCTGGTCGACTCAGCCGATCCAAGATCCAGCAAGACTTCGACTCAGCCGATCCAAGATCCAGCAGCTCACTCGCTCATTCCCATAGGGGCTGAAAGGCAGTCAGTGAATAGCAGAATGCAGCTGAGCTGTATTTGGCTCGGCTATTCTGCTTGCAAAATGATTTTAAAAATAGGAAGATTAATAAAAAATATAAATATTTTTTTTTAGAAATGGGACGGAGCTTACAGTGACAGCTAGCTCCGGTCAACTGTGTTCTATTGTCTGGCACATGCTAGAGTCTTCCAGCAGGTCCTACTGATCTGTAAGTGGCCTTGCTTTTTAAATATAGCCCATAAGGCACCAAAATAAATTCATAACTCAATGGCAAGATGCTAACTGGCTATTAATGCTGGGAAATATCTGACACCTTCTGAACCACATCTTATTAAAAAGATGGTAGAACAGTTATAGAGGAGGTTTTGCAATCCAATGTGACTATTTTGTGGAAGGAATTTGGATCTAATATTAGGGTAAATAATAACTGTTCCGCAGGATTAATCCTCTCTCCTGATTAAAAATATACACATTACCTCCTCTTCTCCCTTTGAGATATTTATCTACAGTCCAGCTTCCCTTATGCTAGCTTTTTTTTTGAACTGCCCCCCTCCCCCCCCAAAATATCACATCTTAACAGCAGTTCAGCCCTATTTACTCATCTTCATTCTCAATATTACATATCCCACTGTGTGCATATGACAACCTCTGCTAACTGCTGCGGCATTAATAGGTGACCGAACACAGTTATGTAAGTTAAAACAGAACTCCGGGCAAAAAAATGTTTCTTAACCCCTACAGTGAGGTTACCCCCTGACTGCAAGGGTTGCATGATCATATTTGTCTAGGTGCTAAAAAAAGGTTATGGTCAGCAAAACACCGGATCTGCCTTGCCCTTAGACCGGTCTCTGGAGCCTCTCTCCCCCCTCCGCTGCAGCAGTCTAAGCATCCTTCAGATAACTTTTTTAGCACCTAGACAAAAACAAGTACTTAACTCCTGCAGTGCGGGGGTAGCCCCTCTGCAAGGGTTAAGAAAAAATGTGTCCAACGTTCTGCTATACAGCTGAGATCCGTGTCACAAAAAATGTAGCTTTATGTACGTAGCAGGATTCATAAGACCCATAACATTGCGGTTTGCACACCTCTGTCGCTTTCCACATGAAAGACTATAAATAATACAAAAGTGTATCTGGGTTGAAACACTACCACACACTAGCTGCTATGTAAAATAAACAGAAAGATAAATCAAACTCTCTCAGAGGAGTTAAGTCTTTGTTAATCACATGAAAGACTAACTCGCTACTGTACCCAGTTAAGATTCTATAAATCGGTAGGAGTAGATAACAACAAGCAAATATTTATTTTAGCCTTAATGAGGTGTTAGGTTTTGTAAATCTATTTGAAGTAAGACATTCCAGCTTCCTTCAGATATAAAGTCACATGAAACGCCTGTGATAATTGCAAAAGCAAGCTCCCTTTAACGGTCATTAAAATTTGTACCATCTGCCTAGCTTAGTAGGAACATCTAAAAGAAAATGCAGAAAGCTTTCCTTTTCCTGCTTATTACATTCATTGTGAGATAGAAATGCCATTACTGTATGCAATTACCCAGACGCCTTTCTCCCTGATATCTACAATGTGAAATGACAATGCAGTGGGCACAGAAGAGATGAGACAGCTCCGCTTGTATTTTTCCTATTCTAATTAAGTGGCCATTCTTACTGGCAAATAAACTTGCTGTTTTTTACATTACAGATGTTGCTGGTTATTAACACCAACAGGGATATGGTAATAATGGATCTTGGAACATTTAAAGGATGCTGATCCTGCAATTGTGAAGTGCTGAAGAGAAGAATTCTATTGTGTTAGGTGTGCAATTATATGGACAGTGGTGACCAACTGCTACACTGCTGTGTCTAAATTAACAGCATTGTTTGGTATTCTGCTTCACAATAAATGGTCTGTTAAAAAAAAAGTACTGCTGTGAAATATTCTCTTTACTAGCAAGGATGCCACTGATTTTTAATTCAAATCACCATTTTAGTGACATACACATTTTTTTCACAGTGGGTATTGGTGCTGTATGTTTGTGTATGAAATTATGTAGAGGTGTTGTATGAAAACTGCTGTAAAGAGAACTGGACCTTAATTAAGCCGCTGCCTGTGTAAGGGGTCTTAAAGAGATGTTGCCATTTCTGCCTTGGACTTACAGCGACACTCTCTAATTGAAGGACTATTATGCTGTAAAAAATGCTATAAAAAATTATCCAAGTGCACCATGAAAGAGAGAAGGAGAAAGAAAGTAATGGTGTCCCATTGTCCTGGTGATGCATGGCACTGCTGGCTTGCCAACCCCACCCCATAACAAATTAGATCCTCCAAAAAAGAAAGTGAGAGGGAAACTATAATCAGCTCTCTATTGAGAACAAGCACTGCAGAACAAGTGAAAGTTTACCCGTCAGGAGAGTACTGGATGTGTCTGCAAAGTTCTGTGAGTCTGCCATATTGCTTTTAGAGAATGACGAAAAGAGCTAAGATTTTGCTACACATCCAAGTTATAGTAAAGGGCGCCTGTTGTATTGCCAATCCTGAGAGGCTAATCTACTGGTCACGAGTCCTATAATGTTGACACTTTGCAAGAGTTACAGCAAAAGGTTTATTGCATCTGAACAAGTGACTATATCCTGTTACTCCAGCTACGCTATCAGCAAAGACCCTAAGGCCTGGTTCACACCTGTGCGTATTGCATAAGCGCGTCACACGCGCGTTTTCTTCCCGGAGTTTGGTGCGTTTTCATGTGCGTTTTTAGTGCGTTTTTTTTACATTAGAAACGCGCGTTGCACGCGCGTTAGAGAACCTGTAGGAGCAGAGTTTGGAGAGTGTGTGTTAGCAGAACAGGGTGAGGTGTAAATCAACCACATAACTGTGGTCACACCATGAATGGTTGATGCTTTTTACTGGCCCTGGGTCTGCCATGTAGTTACAGGAGTCTGATGGGATTGGATAATGTTCAATGGAACAAGGGTTTAATTATAAAGCGCTGTGAGTATTGTTCCATTTTTTAACAGTCCTTCTTTCTTTTAAGTATGCAGGTAATGCATGCTATAAAAAATTAATAATGTTTCATGAAAAAATGTGTAATCATTTTAAGACCTAAGGAATGGCACTTAATCTAAAACCAACATGATACTGTTAGCATGCTAAACATTTTATGGCAAGTCATAATGTCAAGTGTTGATGTATTCTTTAAAGGAATTTTGCATTGTACTCAGTTAAAGGTACTGTACAGGGTATCCTACTATCTGGGCACCCAAAAAACCCATTCTGGGATCTAGAAGCTGGGCCGGACTAGATCTTAACCGTGTAAAACAAGGTGATATAAGGCCGTTTGTGGTAAAGGAAGTATAACATTAAATTAAATGACACATGATCTAGTTTAGAAGAAGAAGAAATGTCATCTGCTCTTGAATGAATGATCACAATTTCTGGGATGTGTACAAACATAAGGCTAGGCTAATGATGCTATTTATGACTACTAAATGTGTCACAGAAAGTAAAGGCAGGAGCTGTATTACCAGCAATAGTGCATAATGTAAAAGACCAAACACTACATAAAAAAGTAAAATAGAAAAAGTCTAAAATCATACTGACCTGCTTCAATGTTTCCTTGGCTAGGGAAAACATTCCTTGGTGAAGCTGTAATTTGCCTACTCTCATCATTTGGACTGCCCGTACCGGATGGTAATTTGAATAGTATAAGCTATAAAAGGAAAAAGAAAATACATTGAAATAATGTTACATATATTCAATGCGCAGACGTATTCCCATGTTGTCTTGCAGTACAATCTTCATCATTATACTAAATACTTCTGATAAAAAAAGGAAAAACATAATATTTTTTCAATATACAATGCCTGTTGAAAAAAAGTTACCACCTGGATTTAGCTAAAGAAAGAGGTAAGCGCCTTCCACTGGATAATAGGTTTAGGTTCAGCAACGTTATGTGCCCTAAAAAATGGGGTCAGCTGCCTAACTGAATATACGGAATGAGCAGGTTTTTCTATCAATAGATTTTTTTCTTCTCTGATGGTACAGCATATTCCAAGATGGCAATGCCAGGATTCATTGGGCTCAAATTGTTAGAGAATGGTTCAGAGAACATGAGACATCATTTTCACACATGGATTGGTCACCACAGAGTTCAGACTGTAACCCCATTGAGAATCTTTGGGATGTGCTGGAGAAGACTTTACGCAGTGGTCCGACTCTCCCATCATCACTACAAGATCTTGTTGAAAAATGAATGCAACTCTGGATAGAAATAAATGTTATGACATTGCATAAGCTTATCAAAACGATGCCACGGCAAATGTGTGCCATAATCAAATCTAAAGGCAGTCTAACAAAATATTAGAGTGTGTGACTTTTTTTTTTGGACAGGCAGAATACAACAGACCATACATGATGATAGTACTAGGCCAAAGCTTTCCTGCTATTCAAGTAACCCTTTGGGCCCATTTAACACCTTTGTGTTTTCCAATGCCTTTCTTGTACAATTGCAACGAAGATGCAGCTCATTCTGGCTAATGCTGCCAAAGCAATAAAGCACAAAGTACATAGCAAGGCATAAGGCAACATAGATAGGTAGATATCTTGCATCAGTGCTGACTTCCTATTTCACTAATGAAAGACATTTTAATCTGTAGTTTCCCAACACATTACTATAACCCAAGCCTAGTGAGATAACCCAAGCCTAGTGAGAACACATAATTTACCTTTTCAGAAATAAGCAAATGCTGGAACTTGAGTTGAGAAACACTGAGCTACCCAACCTTTTAAATAATATCATTCTGTAAGTTTATTTTAAGAAGCATATTCACGTTAGTGTTAACAAAAGAAAAACAAGTTTACATAAGGGACAACTTTATTTTTGGTAGGGCTGCGGAAATTACCTATTAATTTCTCGATTAATCGTTAAAATTTTTAAATTTTTGATCGATTAAAATTCTTTTGATCAAAAATGAAAGCTCAACTCTCCGCCGGCTTCCGGGTCTTACGGGAGTCCCGTCGGAGATCCGGTGACATCACGGACATCGACGTCACCGGACTCCTCCCCCCTTCCCTTCGTTAGCCGACGGAGCCACTTGGGCCGGTGTTCTATCGACAGTCCCAACTTATCGAGTTCTGGGACCGCCTTACTTCCGGTTTCCTTAGAACTACGATGTTTGGCCAAGAAAGTTCTTCTGCACGAGCGCCATCCGCGGCATTGCCCTATATACTGTACATACACCACAGTAATAAAGTACTAAAATGAACTAGGATCACAGTAATCCAGCACGTTATTTATCTCAGGTGCCCCACTAACTATGGCCGCCGCTTGAGTGGGGCAACTCAGATTAATAACGTGCTGGATTACTGTGATCCTAGTTCATTTTATTACTTCATTGCTGTGGTGTATGTGTATAGAGCAATGCCGCGGATGGCGCTCGTGCAGAAGAACTTTTTTGTTTAAACCTCTTAGTTGTAACTAAAGCAGAAGTCAGGCGGTCCCAGAACTCGATAAGTTCGAACTTTTGATCGATCACCGGTGATCTGTCGACACTTAACGAGTTCTGCGACCGCCTGACTTCCAGTTTTGTTACAACTAAGAGGTTTGCCCAAGAAACTTGTTCTGCACGAGTGCCAGCCAAGACATTGGCCTATACACATACAGCACAGCAATGAAGTAATAAAATAAACTAGGATCACACTAATCCAACACGAGTTGCCCCACTCAAGCGGCGGCCATATTGAGTGGGGCACGTGAGATTAATAACGTGCTGGATTAGTGTGATCCTATTCATTTTATTACTTCATTGCTGTGCTGTATGTGTATAGGCCAATGTAGTTGGATCCGTATGTGCGTTATAATTAATCGAAATGAATCGATTAAAAATGTTTTGATTAATCTAACACGAAAATTTTAATCAGTAACAGCCCTAATTTTTGGTGATGCTGTCATTTAAAGTATCCCCAACCTGGATACATTGTCACTATAACAGTAATACTTAGCATGTGAATTATGTATGTTATGACATCCTTTGTCACTTCCCTGTGTGCGGTTCTACAAGTCTGATGTTGTCTTGGAGACTGGAAGCCTGTCACAGAACACCCCGTGGTTAAGGTATTTTTGGTATAGAGAATTGGTCTGTAGATATTTAAAGTTCACAGGGATGGAATATGCAGAATATAGCATAACATTCTATTTTATTGTATATATACTGTATATTCTAGTGATGAAGGACACCTACTCTTTGTGAGAAAGCAGTGGTCTCTCTGCAGCCTCTGGCGGTTTAGTACTAGGATCCTAAAATGTATTTTCTTGGCTATACTGTTTAAAACAGACCTCTACCTCCAGGCAGTTTTTCATAGCTATATACGTCCCAAGATACGATCTCTGTTAGACTAAATTTAGGGAACCGCACTTCACAGAGAGGACTTAACAATCATATACACTGAGTGGCCAGTTTATTATGACCACCTGATGTTTGTCGGCAAATTAGCTATAATGAGCTATACTTTGGCGCTGAAGTTGCTAGAGGGCCAGACCATTATAAATAGGGAAGCGGGTTGTTTACCCCAACAGTAGAAGTGATTTGTTTCTGAAGATACGGGGAAACAACGCAATTTAACAGCCTTTGAACGTGGGATGATTGTTGGCGCGAGCCATGGAGCGAGTATCAGCAAAACAGCAGAATTTGTTAAATGTTCAAGAGGGGCTCATTGTTAAAGTGTTTAAAGACTGGACTGTCAGCCGAAAATCTGGGCCTGAACATGCGAATTGTGGCCGTCAGCGACTAGTCAATGTTAGGACAGAACGGAGAGTGGCAAGACTGGTACAAGAAAACAGAAGGGCAACAGTGCAGTGTCAGATTCCTCGCATCACCTTTCAACATCTCGTGGAGTCACCAGGCGGCCCAACAAAGTCATCTCGTGGAGTTATCTCGTGGCCCAACGAAGTACTGATGGGGTGGTCATAATAATCTGGCCACTCAGTGTATTTGCAAACGCATTAAAGAAAAACCTCCGATTTCAACACAAATTGCTAAAACAGTGCAGATTTTTTTTAACGCTGGCCAGCTGGTATAAGTGCTGGGAAAGTTTTGTTTTGTATTCTTCTGTGAGGTGCCTTTTCCATGTGCACATTACTTTGAAAAGCTTGTTACAAGTTGATTGTAGCACTTGTAATTTTGTATTTGCTTGCTCAATTTGGTGCAGGGACACACTGGAGCCATTGAGTTGTCATTGAGCTGGTGTGTCCTGGCACTTTTAACAATAAATGGACTACCTCCAGGCATACCTGCCCTCAATTTAGATATTGCTATATATATGTCCCATGATGGGAGCTCTGTATAGAAAATCGGGGGTCGTCTTATACACGGGGTATACAATGTATACCTTTAGTTCGTTTAGGCGAAGCTGGCCCAAAACAAACATCCCTAATCTGTCAGCCCGCTGGATGTGCGGTAAACTATATGTAACATCTATACTACAAAGTTCCAGCAATTGTATTATATCACATAGACATTTGGGGTCTGGGAGGAAGTAGTTCTCTTCTTTACATTAAATTCTGAAAGCTGTTAGCATTACCATATTTATATTTTCAGCCTTTAATATTTGTAACAGACAAATACCAGGGTAAAGTTAAAGTGATATTAGCATCTTAAGGACCTAGGCCTTTTTTTAGTTTTTTTGTTTACATGTTACAATCCACATTTTAAGCCTGAAAATTACTTAAAACTCCCAAACATTATATATTTTCTGAAAGCCAAGAACCTGTAGAATAAAACCGTTGTAGTTGCAAGTTTTTATGTTGCACAACATTAGCGCAACTGAAAAATGCACTTAAGTTAAATTTAGTGCCCCAAAACACTATGACGTTACAATCAGTAAATAGATACCCAACATGCCCAATAGACCTATTAGTTCTAAGTACCCTGGTTTTAAAATACCTAAGCTTGGAGCAACTCCATTGTATTTGAATAAACATGCCTCTGCTCCTTCATCACTGTCAACATCTGTCTGAGAGATGGAGAAACAATGAAACAAAGCAAACAATTTTTATTTAGAATTATACTACTGAAGTCTCGCATTAATGGAGGAGGTGTGTATCGACTTGGTGATTTACTTATTAAGAAGATTACCAAAATAGATACTCAGTCAGATAAATATTGGTCTCCATTTTCAGCCTTACTTCTCCTTTCCTGTTATAGCAGTTGTACCGGTATGTAAATATGACTGCATAGTGCTGCCCAGTACAAACCATGAACACACATACTCTTTCTCTTCCTCAGCACTGGAAGTGTGTGCGAGGATGTTTGTGATGCAGAGGGTAATGTTAGGCATCCATGATATCACAGAGCTCTAAATTGGGAGGGCAGGAAGACCATTTCCACTGAGAGAAGAAAATATATTTCAAGACATTTAGAGTAGAAAATCAGTTACAAAATCATGACATGTAGTAGGACAGGAATACAAAGAGAATAAAGCTGTGACACTTCGACTGAGCCCTAATAATTTGAGAAAACCATTTTTTTACATTCTTAATCGTAGATCACTATGCCCTTCCTATCTGCCAGACTTAAAAACCTTTCTCCACACTTAATAGGAAGATTGGCGACCCAACTACTATTTTGCAAAAAGCTGAACAAGTACTTTCTTTTGTGTTTCTTTAATCTAGTGTTCTCAGACACTCTTTTCTAAGCATGTGACTGGTTTATCTGTAATGTAATGTAGCTCACTTGGATGCTAGCCATGAAAAAATGGGTATTTCACTTGTGCTAGCAATTCTGAAAAATAGGATTAACTGATTACTGTCTGAATGAAATGCAGTAATTGTATTGTCTATGTTGGTTTTTATGCAACACTGATACACCTGTTCTAGGATGCACCTTTTTTTATCTTCATTAAAGCAGACCTTTACCCCCTTCCACTAAAAATCACATCAGCATGCCGCTCTGCATTCTGATATGAAATCATCTTACATTCATTAGTTAAGCCTAGATTTTTTTTTGCTTTTACCTACAGTTACTGCTTTTCCATTTTCTGATTGAGTGAATCACCAGTGATGGAGCCCTGGCCTCACAGATGCATCTTGGAAAGGCTACGTCACCACTGCCTTGCTGGGAAATCTCATCTGTAAACTGGATAATCTCACAAGATCTTGGGGATAGGTCATTTTCCCCCTCAGATAATGTGAACTGTCACCTGTTCCAAGAGGCAGACTAAGAGTTCCAGGAAGTAAAGGGAGCTTGATTTATCTGCCCTTAGTGAAAATGGCCAGTGTAAGAAGAATGGGGAGGAAAAGAATAAAAAGGTATGCAAAGAATAAAATGCTGGCAATTATCTATAAATACGTTTGTAGATTGTCATTACTAAACTAGAGGTGCCTTTGTTGTCATTTTTTAGGAAGTTCCAGTTTTATAACCACTTTTATAAACTAATGCACAAATAAAATAGCTCAAAACAACAGCCATATGTGATTGTTCTCAAATGTGTTAAAATAAAGCTTTAGAAATGGCAAGGAGTCTTTTGTTCCTGGAAATAAAGGACATGGCGAGGACAAGGGGAACACTGATACCTCTTATAATAACATCCCAAGTTCTCAAAGAAGACTGGTCAGGGGTGATAGGGCTACCAGAAGATTCTGATGATGAAGCAGATGCAAGTTTACTCCCTGTTAGTTCCCCCAGCATCTCCTCTTAATGGAGTTCTGCATTTTGATGTAAAGCAATCTTTTTGTTTGAGAATGATACTTGAATTGAAAATGATAATCAGAACTACGAAATTTCAAGTGTTTCAGTTACATTCTAAAATGATTAAGCATATGATGAGCGTAATACCTTACAAGAAAAAACAATGTTTCTGGCAGGGCACAAAATTTACAGCTGTAGTAGTTATCATCTTATAATGCAGAATAAGATAGATAACATACAGGTTTTACACAGAGGGTTTAAAAGGCACTGGAAGAATGACGCTTCTATATCTCACTAACTCAATACTATATATACATACAACTGTAGACAGGTGGCTACACAGATTGAAGAACAGCTTTGGACATTGGACAAAATATTTACTGCCAAATTGCTAGCCTGGCTTCCTTCAAGCTGAGTTGTAAAAGATTGCTTTTCAAATCTGTTTTTGATTGAGGAAATGAAAAGGCCATATTCACAATGAACATGGTTGAATAACTGGCGGCAGAACATTACCTGTAACATTTCTTAACTGCTAACCACAGGAATAGGAAAGGTATTATACAGCACAGGTCTCAGAAAAGTGACCTAATCTTTTACAAAGAGAAAATACCCAGTTTCCATATAGTTTTGTTTTTTGTTTTTTTTTGTGAGAGGAAGTAGGATCCTATTCATCAACTGCCTTGTGCTATTTTTGGTCTGGAGACCAGGAATCTGCTTGCCGATGTTGTTGGACTTTGAAATTTTCTGTAGCCCCCAATCAGAGAGACCTTAAGAAAGCAAACAAAGACAATTCCATAGAGTAATACCATTTAATAAAATAAGAGATTAAGCAGGTCTTCACCTGATGAGAAGCAAAACTCACCAGAGCTGTTGGACTTTTTATCACGGAGGGTCAAAAGTATGCTAATATTTAACTCTGGCATTTCCGAAAATCAGAACTGCAACATTCAGTGATTTATCTAGAACATCAGGGGAATTTCCATGGTGCATGGCTCACGAACAAGCTAACAGAACCAATTCCATAGCGTATTACTATTTATTAAAAGCAGAGATCAACAACAGTAAACTCACTAAAGCTGCCCATATACTATGCAAATTTCAGCTGGTTCTTGATGAAATGGCCAAAAGTCGCACAGTGGGTGCCGCTGTCGGCACCCTTCCGGCAGGCATTCCTTGATCAGCAGATCAAAGGAGATGGTTGGGAAATTTTTAGCCGAACGGTGCAGGCAGCCAATCAGCTGGCGGCCGCTGTCACAATACAATAAAAACGGCATTGATGGAGGAATATGTTATATTTTCTTTGCTCAGCCTGCAGGTTGAATTAAGAAAATATAACAATTTATCGTCAGCTTTACATTTAGGATGTGCACAAAGTACCATGTGTATCTCATAAGGTATAAGCCCCATGCCTCTAAGAAAGTCTTTGTCATCAAGCATGTGGCCCATGGCCACACAGGATATATCATGATGTCAGGTCTTGTTTGGTGCAAGAATTGAGCTGGCTAGACAATTGTATGCTGAAGGGGAGCTTGTTGTTCTGCTTCTCATTGGCAGGTCAATTTTCATTACTTCTGGTTTGCTTTAGTTCTTTTCAATTGTATGAATAAGCTCTTATTGGATGTCCATAATATAGTAAACTCACAGTTATCTGGCATTAATGAGTAATGCTAGGTGCAGGATAACTTTAGTTTCTGGTTGCTTGAGAGTTATTAGTAACTCTCAAGCAACCACCTCCCCCTTCCCTCGCAGTTAGTTGCTAAATAAATTTTTTAGTGTGCATCAAGCAACGGACAGTTTTTTAGTGTGCATCAAGCCAATGGCAAAAAAAATCAAGGACATATGTCCTCAATTTTTTTTGCCGGTTGCTTGAGAGTGCCAGTTGCTTGAGTGCCAGATAATGGGGAGTTTACTGTGTTACTTATGATGCTGAAAACTGATTAGCCAACGAGTATGAAAATGAAAAGTGGCTGCTTTCCCTTTGGAGCCTTTATGCGCAAGCCTATCAAGTATTTAGAAGGAAACAATTACGTTTACATATTCAGAGTAGACAAAAGGTAAACAATAATTCAAAACCAACTAGCTATAACATGAGTCCCATATCTTATCAAAAACATCTTGCCCACTGAGGAATATGGGCAACTTACTTTTTTATTTAACATAATAAAACAGTGAAGCGAAAAAGCCCCAAAAGTTGGATGAAGCAGAGGCGCCCAGCTGGGTATTCTGTGGGCAACAATTTTTATTGAAAGAAGGGTACAGCAATAAAAACACCATCAATGGGTTTTATAGCTCTAATATGGCCACTTCTTCAGGAAGGTGCAGGAAGACACTATATATAAATATATATCTGGAAATGTATTTGATATATTGATACATAGAAATGTTTTTATCCTTTTTATATACAGTAGGTCTAATCATTAAAGTTTGTATGCAACTCTGTGTGTTTAATGGTGGATATAGGTGGGATATCCTGCAACCTTCATTATGTGAGTTTTATCAATCTAAAACTTCTTAAAACCTTCTTGAAACATCTCCTGTATCTCAACATACTGCACTTAAAAGGATTTGTATGCAACTTCTGGGAACTTTTGTCCTCTCTTTTTTTCCTCTATCTCCATTATTCAGACTCTTCCTCTTGCTGAATATTACAAGATCATTCTTGTTTGACCATAGAGACTGAAGACCATCATTCTTGTTTCACCATAGAGAATAAAGATGTTGGTTTCTTTCACATTATGTTAGGTGCAGATTACCAGCCACATAGATGTGCTATGCTAGGTGGAATAATTGTACTTCCATGTACTGACTTCAGTCTTCCAAACATTGTACGCAGCTCTACTCTTGTTTAAAAGCAAGAAAGTTGGAAGGTGTGGAAAAATGAGACTTCTCCATATTTCAACACAGACAACCTGATAGGGAAAACCCCTTCAGGTCTAACATGGTATAAAATAAATTGAATCAACCATAAAGAATATAATAAAATGCTAATGTTCATAAATATCACATGTGACATCACATCCAGGATGGTGGCCCCCAGCAGCAGTCTCAGGGTTTTTGGATATCTATAAGGGAGGCTCTTACAGGAAAATAACATGCCTAAAAAATGTTAAGGCATATAATTTTTTTTAAGCAAGTCTTTCTTTATTAAGTTTCACAGAATACATTGCATTTGACATTTCACATATCACGTATAATGTTGCATTATCATGTAACCAGCCGGCTACACGATGCATGAATGCTATTCTGTTATTTTCAGTCAATTCACGAAGCAGGAATGGAGTCCATGTTTTGAAAAATCTGCCTGTGGCTTGTTGGGTTTGTTTAGTATCAAGTTTGTGAAGTAGCATAAGGTGATGTAATGTGGTCCGAACATCCGCTACGGTAGGTGGGGTATTAAGAAGCCACGTTCTAAGAATATTCTTTTTAGCAGCCAGGAGGCAGTAGTGCTCCCATTGGGAAACCGAGGTGTGAGTATCCGATTGGGAGTCATGGGTGACGTGAAATAGGCAGAAGGATGGTGTTAGTGTCCCTGATACAGTCGTTAGCTGCACCGTGTAACGGTAGACATTTTCCCAAAAACTTTGAATGTTAGGACAGGTCCAGAAAAGGTGAGCTAAGTTGGGTTTTGGGGGTTGGCATTTAGGACAAGCCTGAAGCCAGTCTGCGTGTGGATGTGTGGGACCATAATTAAATGCACAGTATGCTCTATGTATTAGCTTAAATTGCACCTCCCTCCACTGTTCACTACACATGTTTTTACATACTGCATGCCAAACCATGAGCATAAGCTCGTAAGAGTCTTACGGAGATGACAATAATAGTTCGGCCCATTTGTGAGCAAAACATGGTAACGTGGGAGGGTCAATATCAGGATGTGGGCGAAGGATGGCGTATGTGTGGGAAAGAGAGAGTTTATGCTTAGGATGGGCTAACAGTTTGGAAAAAGGGGAATGCCCATCCGAGCCGATAGGGAGACTGAGTTGAGATTTAAGGAAGGTGGAGACTTGACCATATTGGAGGAAGTGGTTGGGGGATATTCGGTGGTTTGCTATAAGGTCCTGAAATGTCCTGCATGTGCCTTGGGGGGTCAGTAGGTCCTGTAATGTCCGAATACCTTTACCATGCCATGTGTGAAAAACTGCCGAGGATAATCCTAATGGGAACATAGGTGAAGACAATATGGGCATTAGGGGTGTGGTTATGCCCGGCAGTTTGCTCAGTTCATTCTGCTTTATATAGGTTGGCAATTTCTGAAAGGAGGTGTGTAGTGCACCTGCAAGAGACCAAGGATGCACCAGGTTCTGCTCCGGGCCCGTGTTAGAATAATATTCCGTTTCATGTGTCCAGTCCCTCACATGACGAGCGAGGCACGCCAAATTATACAAGTGTAAGTTGGGGACATTAGCGCCCAGATGGGATCTCGGGTTTTGGAGCGTACTCAGCGCAATTCTAGGTTTCTTGCCTCTCCAGATAAAGGCTGTGAAAGCCTTATTGAGTGTCCGAATGTCTTTATGTTTAAGCAAAAGAGGCAGGGTCTGGAGGGGATACAGTAGGCGGTGAAAACTAATCATTCTAATTAAATGGCAGCATCCTAGTACAGACAAGGGGAGAGTGGCCCATGAATGTAGCTCATAAAGAATTTTGCGGATGACGGGGGTAAAGTTAAGGGTATAGAGCTCAGATGTATTTTTTGGTAAGTGTACACCTAGATATTTGACCGATCTATTGCGTAGTTGCAGGGGATATTTAGTTATCCAATGTGAGCCTTTAGGTTGGTCAGTCGGCAAGAGAAATATCAGTTCGCTCTTGTCCACATTCATTTTGAGGCCTGAGAACGTGCCAAATATGTTGATATGTTCAAAGACTTTAGGGAGTTGGGTTTCAGGGTCGGATAAAAATAGCAAGATATCATCAGCAAATAACAGGGATTGGATATTATGGGTTCCCTAATTGGAGTCCCTGAAATATATTTGGGGAGAAAAGTGACCTAGCTAGAGGCTCGATGGCCAGATTGAAAAGTAGCGGGGATAATGGGCATCCCTGACACGTCCCTCTATGTAGTGAAAAGGGAGGGGAGAGGAATGTAGACGTGAATATACGTGCTGTCGGTGACGAGTATAAAGTGGCCATGTACCTAAGGAATACTCCCTCAAAGCCCATGTGATGAATGACTCGGAGGAGCCACTTCCAGCTAACGCTGTCAAATGCCTTCTCGGCGTCCAGAGCCAAAAGGGCTGTGGAGCGCCGAGAAGGTGTCGACAAGCGAAAGTCTTCCAGGGCCGTGATGGCTTTCCTTATGTTAATAACCGCAGACCTCCCAGAAACAAATCGCGCTTGGGCAGGCGCAATAAGTGAGGGTAATAGGGATGCCAATCTATCGGCCATCATTTTAGAGAGGTATTTAGCATCCTGATTCAATAATGATATAGGGCGATAGGAACCCGGGTTCAATGGGTCTTTGTCCGGTTTGGGGAGCAATCTAATGTATGCTTCATTAAATGTGGGAGGACATAGTTATACAATTTCAGCATTACCGGAGATACATCGTCTAACAATAACTTATAAAAGTCTGTGGATAGCCCATCCGGGCCTGGCGCCTTGGCTCGAGGTGACGGTTTTATTGTATGCTGCAATTCCTGAATAGTGATGTCTGCATTCAGCAGTTCCAACTCATTCTCGAGGTGACTGTTTTATTGTATGCTGCAATTCCTGAATGGTGATGTCTGCATTCAGCAGTTCCAACTCATTCTCAGATGGAGAAGGCAGGGGAATAGTAATAATTAAGTAGGAGTCTCCACCATCTATTTCAGTTGGTGGAACAGAATACAGGGTCTGGTAATATTTAGAAAAAATATCTGCAATTTTGTTCGGGTCATTTTGTAATTTTCCCCCCTTACCATTCAGGTGGAGTATGTGAAACGGCTGGCGCGTACCTCGAGCCAAGTTAGCCAGCAACCTACCGGCCTTATTCCCAAATTTAAACAGGTCCACCTCCTGGTAAGATCTTTGCTGCACAGTCTGCTGTGACTAGCTGGATCATGAGGGTTAAAAAGTATATGTATAACTTACGTTATGTTGTCACAGGGGAGCAAACAGTGTCTCTGCATGCATTTGACAAAGGTGGTCGATGTACTACCAATTAGGGAGTCCAGGGTATCCCCAGGGTATCCCCAGCCCGCGTACTCGGCTGGCCTGGCCGAGCCGCGGCACTTGGAGGAAGGAGGGGGAAGGAAGATCTTGCCCGGCAATAAAAAAACGCACTGTGCTGTGTATCTGTGCGGCGTGTGTCACAAACGTTGAGCGGTCAGACCCAGTGGGTGGATCGGTACTCGTGGGTCTGGACGAGTATGGAGGTTATAAATTGGCAATTAGCACTGGGGATACCCTGGGGATACCCTGGACTCCCTAATTGGTAGTACATCGGCCACCTTTGTCAAATGCATGCAGAGACACTGTTTGCTCCCCTGTGACAACATAACCGTAAGTTATACATATACTTTTTAACCCTCATGATCCAGCTAGTCACAGCAGACTGTGCAGCATTCACCTATTGATCAACTGTTATGCTATATCCAACAATTATCTACTCAGGTTGTTGCACTGTTCCCTATACTGTGTTTGTGAATGTGATTTACCGGGTCCCTCTCCCGGTTTTTGAGGAGTTTATGCACACCATCCCCCAACATACCAACGACCAAGAGAGTTGACCTACTACATTGGAGCGCTTTCCATGCTTTTTTTGTTTTGTTTTAGATTGTCCTGGTAAGATCTGATCTGCAGGTCGTATTGACTGAGCCATTGATCAGAATTCTGTTTGGCCTGCACTCATTGCCTTCTGTTCTCATCTGATGGAAGAGATTTGTAAGTGGTGTAGGCCAATCGAGCTATCTTACATGCCTCAGTATATCTCTGCATGGTCAGTCTCTTACGAGAGGTGGAATATGCTAAAATCCTGCCACGTAGAACTGCTTTCGCTGCTTCCCAATAAAATATGGGTTCATCAACATGTTGAACATTACATGCAGCGTACTCATGCCACCACAGGGACAGATTTTGTTTAAAGGTGTCATCCTGTAATAGAAAAGACGGGAAACGCCATGTCATAGGTAGAGATGGCATATCCAGCTTACGGATCTTCAGTGAAACCAGGGAATGATCAGATATCACCATATTCTAGATCACAGCCGATTGGATCTTGGTTAGTAAATTGGGTGAAGTGAGGATCAGGTCAATACGAGACATAACCCTGTGTACATGTGAAAAATGGGTAAAATCCCTTTCTAGGGGGTGGAGATGGCGCCATGCGTCTTCAAGGCCGCTGCTGGTGATAAAAGAACCCAAGGGTCTGTCTCTATAAGAAGAGGCTGAGGAAGCAGTAGAGGGGCAAGACACCGGTGTGCCAGACCTGTCTTCCAGAGGAAATGGTACAGCATTGAAGTCTCCCCCCGACTATCCTGTATTTAGCGTTTGTAGGCTGGGTGAGTCTGGAAAGTAGGGAGGCGTAGAAGGGTTTGTTGTCGGTGTTGGGACCGTATATGTTCCATATGTCCATAACTGTAGATCCAAGTTGAACGGTGGTACAAGAGCATCTGACCCCATTTGTGTCAGAAGTGTGAGACAAAACCGAGCAAGGCAAAGATTTCCGAATAAGTATGACCATTCCGGCCGAGCAGCCATTTGCAGGGGCTCCCATAGCAGTGCCCACCCAGGAACGTCGGAGGCGTGAGATGTCTGTCAATGGTAAGTGGGTTTCTTGCAGGAGAGCTATATCTGTTTTGAGTTTCTTGAGGTGATGTAAGATTTGGTTACGTTTGTTAGGCTTTCTCAATCCTTTCACGTTCCACGTGACTAACTTCAAGGTGGTTTCCATCTGAGAAGGTGAGGTGGAGTGTCACGTGGACGGATGTAGATACATTATAAAGTGTGGGTGCGCACGGACGTCCCTGAGCTCCATGGGCACCAAGTGCGGTGAGACCCGAGATGATGTCGGGGGTGTACGGCCATCGCAGTGCAGTGCGTGAAAATGGGGGAGTCCCCAATCCCTGTCCCCCTGTATAGACGTAGGGCAGGAATGGACAAGAGGCTGGGGGAACTGCCTAACCATGGCAGTGTAGAAACCAGCACTGAAAACAAAAATTGCAAAAAAATAAAGAATGCTAGTAATGTGGCAATGACTTTGAGTGACTTCCTTTTTTCCCTCATGCGGGTGTAGCCTGCATGAAGTTGTAGTAACAGGGGAGACGAGGATGCTTGAAATCCTGTGCACAAACAGAGCATAACTTTTGTGGGAAGTGCGATTTTGTGGGAAGTGAAGACAGTAACTAAGAATCATAAGAAACACAGCAAGGGCTTTGCCCCAAATAGGTATTGCATTACAGACAGCAAATCCTCAAGCCTTCTTTTTGCGCGGCGGGCTTTTAGATGGTGAAGATGCAGGGGCAGATACCTTTTGCAGCGTCTGGCCGTAGGTGTGTGCTTCAGGCGCCGATGTGAAGGATTTTTGGTGGCCCTCGGGATTAGAGATCTGAAGCACCGCTGGGTATGCCATAGTAAATTTTATGCTGTGGGCCACTAGCAACTGGCAGGTATCGTGGAATGCTTTCCTTTGTTTGGAAAGGATAGCCGAGTAATCGGCAAAAATTAGGAGCTTGTGACCATCAGCTACTAAATGATGTTGAGAGCGATATGCCATTAGTATATCCTTCCTGTCAGCGTAATCAAGGTACCGGTCTCGGTTTCTGCTGGTCTCGGGGCGGGCCATGTCTGTGGGCTCTTTCCACTCTGCATGGCGCTTTAAGGCCCAGTGCGTGTGGTATGACTCGTGAGCAGAAGTGATGTAGTTCACCTGGGGGTACCGGTTTCGGGAGAACGATTATACGAAGATTATTTCGTCTCAGTCGGTTTTCAAGTCGTCCACCTTGTCAAGTAAGTAGCCGACCTGTTTGTCAGAATCTGCCAGTGATAGCTGAATGTCCCGCAAGTGGTCCTCCAGATCCCCTACCCTTTGTTCCACAGTGTGTATGCGGCCTGCCTGCGTTTCCAAGGCCTGATGCAATTTGCCCATGTGATGCTGTATGGAGTCAGCTATGATCGCCATTAGGTCAGCTTTCAGGTGAGCGGCACCGCAGAGGCCAGTGCCTGGTAGTCTACCCCTGTTTCAGGTGTTTGCGCGGGGGACTCACCCTGCGTGTCTGTCTGCATGTCGTCTCTGGGCTCACTCCGGTATGCCATATCGGGAGATTCACGTGGAGAGGCCTCGGGCGGCAGAATGTTTCGTCTTGTCGACGGCGGCCCTGATATGAATTTCTCCATCGTCCACGGATCGATCCCAGGTATTTCGGCTGCATCCATCGGGCGCCGGAACCGGAAGTCTACCAAAGCATATCATTTTATGGGAAAACTGTTGTTGAAATGAATGGTTTGGTGAAAGAGACTCTTGATGAGACTCTAAATGCTATATTGCAATGAACTATACCGAGTTGTACATCTTCTTCTCTAAACTGCAAATATTATACTTCAATTATTTATAAGTGACATACTGAAGCCTCTATATAAAGTTACATTTTTGCTGTTTACTATTATAGTCTAATTACTTAATTCCACATATTTCTTGGAGCCATGCTAAACAGAAACAACATCATGTGCTGGGGATTTTCAGGATTATTCTGTTGTATTTGCTGTCTTAGAAAAAATATGTATTTTCTTAACCACAAAGATCCCTTGTGTAAATTCAGTATAGAAAATACTATGTACATATGGATTCTACAAACCCACTTCATTTATCATTTACATTGGAAGTGTGAGCACAGCTAGGCTATAGGCATTGATAATGAACACAAACTTTGTTCTGTGATTTCTGCTAGGCACAGCTTTTTCCCCTCTCTGAATTTTATTCTAATATTAACAGCTAATGCAGCTAAGGAATACTGCTAATGTGCAACACTAAGTTTATTCATTGAGAACACTTCCCCTTAACTTATTCCCCTTGGGTAATGAGTTAACATCATACAGGGACATTAGGCCAAGAGAGATTTCTTGAAGGTTTAGATTATGTATGAGCTTCTGACACCAGAAGGTCTCAGGGGAAATCCCTACAGATGTGAAAAATACAAATTAGTCACACTGTCATTCAGTGGAATACCTGGAGATCCATAGGGGCCTGTAGCACACCATAAAAAGCAAAGCTTTTGCAGAATTAACACAGGTATATACCTATATGCTTTGTCAAAATAAATTAGCGCAAAGAGGTAAATTAATAGTATATCAAATATGTGACCGTATAACAAACAGATTTATTGAAAATGCATACCATACAAGTGCACAGTAAAATCATCTCACACGGATCCTATAGAGCAGTGGTTCTCAACCTGTGGGTCGGGACCCCCTCAGGGGTCGAATGCCGATTTGCCAGGGGTTGCCTAGTGGCTCTCGGCCGCCGGGAGAGAAACACTTTCTCCCGGAAAGGTCGGGACCTTTCTCTGCTCTGATTTTTTTTTTTTTAAATCGGGGGCCGCCTTAAGTCAGAAAAAAAAACCCACCATAGGAATGCATAGCTAGATTCCTATTTGCTATTTCACTTTGCAAAAGCCAATAGCAAACTAGCTATTGCACCCACCCTCTGATGCTGCCAATCAGCAGAGGGGGACCTGAAGTTCTCCATCAGGTCCCCTTCTAGTGATTGACAGCAGCAGAGGGCGGGTGCAATATGTATGTATTCAAGCAAAACAATATGTAAAACACACCTCCTAGCTATGCATTCCATTTTCCCGGTCCGCAGCTGCAGAGATCGGGAAATGTCTCAGTACCTGTGATTGGCACTGCGCACTGTCAGCTTCCTGGCGGGCTCGGCACATGGAGCTGCGAACACGCCCGAGCCCATCCCTATTATGACAGGTCTGTGGAGTATGTACCGCATACGTTATATAGCCACACACTTTAAATCCAATTCTTCTAGTTCCAGCTGCAGAGCCCGGTCCTGTCTTTGCCTATAGCAGTGGTTCTCAACCTGTGGGTCACTGTGCAAGGTGAGAGTCCTCCTCAGCTCTCTCCTAGCGCAGCAGTGTCAGTTCTCCTGCCACGCCTTCAGATGTCGCTGCAGCAGCCGCGTCATCCCTAAATTTTACCTTTGGGGGTCACCACAACTTGGCAAATGTTACCAAGGGGTCCCGGCCCTAGAAAGGTTGAGAACCACTGCTATAGAGGCTATAGGATCGGTTTGGGATGATTTTACTGTGTACTTGGATGGTATGAACTTTCAATAAATCTGATTTTTTTTTTTTATGAACTGTCGAATTTGTAGCTCTAACTTGGAATTTCTAGAGTTTGTTATGCCAACATGTACAGTATGTTTGGAGCCTGCACCTGATTCATGTGACTGGTTGGGTCGGTGTTGTCTGACTTCAGGGATTGATATACTTTGAAATTCAATTATATCAAATATGTGGTTCCTGTTGCTCAGGGTTATGTGTATTATATTATGTACAGTACAGGAGATGCTTCGAGAAATGCACAGTGAATGACATTCATTTGCTTTGTATTACCAGCATGGCAAGCCGACTAGTTTTCTAAGTTTGAGAATACGACCACTCAATCATCTATGAACTCAAAGCAAAGCTACAGTGAGAGAAACACAGCGGCTGCCTTTATTGACTGCCTGCCAAAAATTCTAGTTGTCTGATTGTCTCTAGCTTTAATACTTTAGTCACTGACATGGAACAAATGTGCATTAATAAAGTCAGAACTTCTGATTGGTGAACTAGTTTTGGGTCAGTGACTTGAAGATAATAGGTCAGCATGATAGTTAAGTAATTGGCATTTTTAAAAAGAAGGAACTAATGACAGTCACCATGTTTTCTTGCTACAAGTGTACACATATTTGTGACTTTAAAGGAAACTCAAAAGAAACCTGTGGGGCGAAACTATGAGGGCATAGTTACCCTTCCTTGTTAAAACATAGATGGGCAGTTTTGAAGCAGAACTTTATTCCATTTCACTGAAAATCACATCAGTATGCAGCTCTGCATGCTACTATGAAAGCATCTTAGATTTATTAACTAAACAAACGTATTTTGCTTTTATTTTCTAGTATGGCACTGGTGATGTTGCCCTGGCCTCACAGGTGCATAATGGGAAGGCCACATCACCAGTGCCTTCCTGGGACATCTTATCTGTAAACTGCAAAGTCTTGCAAGATCTTAGGGGAAAGAGATTTGTTTTTCTTTCAGATGATGTGCACTGTCACATGTTCCAGGAGGCAGTCCCAGAGTTCCAGGAAGTGAAGGAAGATGGATTAATCTGCTCTCAGTGGAAATAGCCACTGTGTGAAGAATGGGGAGGAAAGGAAAAATATGCAATATGCATATGCAAAAAATTAAAAGCCTACAATTATCTATAAGTACCTGTTTGTAGATTGTGATTACTAAACATTTCTAAAGGTGCGTTTGTTGTCATTTGTAGGATAAGGGTAACGTTCTTATTTAAAATAGAAATCTTCTAAGGGCCATAGACTAAACCAGCTGCTTATGTCTCGGCCGAAACATAGAGGGGGCACAGGGTTCCCAGACCCCCTTCAATATCACAAGGCAGTTCACCTGACCAGGGTGCTGGATTGGTGTCAGGGAGGGTCGGAGAAACGATGGCTCTCCATGGAGCAAGTGTGCTCCCAAATCCCACTTGGAGGCTTACCATGGCTCCAGAGAAAACACACGAACCACCTCCGTGCCCACCCACTCATCGGTCCCACCCTGGCCATCTGCAGAGTAGAGAGAAATTGTTGTCAAACAGATGTATACCCCTCCAAGATGACTCCTGTGCTGGGACACCCGGATCTCCCCATTTCAATTAATGACAGGGAACCTGAAGACCTGAAGGAACTGTACTTCTAACTGGTGAGGTAACCAGAGATGCCCTTATAGCTAGAGGCAAAAGCGTCTGGGGAAAACATTAGGATGACCAGGCTTTGGCGCAACAGAAGAAGGCAAGGGCAGGTAATACTCAAAGCAGTAAGCACCAATGGAATTTCAGGACAGACAGACAAAAGGATTGGCTGCTCAGACAGGTTAGCATGAGCAAAGAGAAGCAGTTCAGCCAGGAGAAATCCCAGAAGAGACAGGTGGCTCGGAGATGTTAGTCTCTGGAAAGACCAGAAGTGGCGTTAAAACAAGAATGCAGTCTATATAATATGTATGTGAAAACAAGTAAAAATAAATACAGCTAATGATGAAACAGGTAAATAGAGCAACAAGCAACATGCATAAATAGTACATCAGCTGTACAACCAGAAAATACAATAAAATGGAAGAGACAAACTATATACAACTATATACGTATAAGACCAACAGAGCAAGGGGAAACTAGCAGGGCAGAATGCAATCGTGGGAAACCAAGTAGCTCGAGCAACAGGGCATAGACAGGTAAGGGACTAAAATTTAAAAAAAACAAAACATTTATATATA
>NW_017306532.1:663994-700084 GCF_000935625.1 Nanorana parkeri
ATATGTATACACACACACTATATTTCCAAAAGTATTAGGACGCCTGCCTTTACACGCACATGAACTTTGATGGCATCCCAGTCTTAGTCTGTAGGGTTCAATAATGAGTTTGCCCACCCTTTGCAGCTATAACAGCTTCAACTTTTCTGGGAAGGCTGTCCACAAGGTTTAGGAGTGTGTCTATGGGAATGTTTGACCATTCTTCCAGAAGCGCTTTTGGAGGTCAGGTACTGATGGTGGACGAGAAGGTCTCCGCTCTAATTCATCCCAAAGTGTTCTATCGGGGTGAGGTCAGGAGTCCGTGGAGGCCAGTCAAGTTCCCCCAACCAAAACTCCCCCATCCATGTCTTTATGAACCTTGCTTTGTGCACTGGTGCGCAGCCATGTTTGAACAGGAAGGGGGCATCCCCAAACTGTTCCCACAAAGTTGGGAGCATGAAATTGCCCAAAATGTCTTGGTATACTGATGCCTTAAGAGTTCCCTTCACTGAAACTAAGGGGCCAAGCCCAACCCCTGAAAAACAACCCCACACCCACCTCCACCAAATTTTACACTTGGCACAATGCAGTCAGGCAACTACCGTTCTCCTGGCAACTGCCAAACCCAGACCCGTCCATCAGATTGCCAGACAGGGAAGCGTGATTCGTCACTCCAGAGAACACATCTCCACTTCTCTAGAGTCCAGTGGCGCCAGGCTTTACACCACTGCATCCAATGCTTTGCATTGCACTTGGTGATGTAAGGCTTGGATGCAGCTGCTCAGCTAAGGAAACCCATTCCATGAAGCTCTCTACGGACTGTTGTTGTGCCAAAATGAAGGTCACACGAAGTTTGGAGGTCTATAGCTATTGACTCTGCAGACAGTTGGCGACTTCTGCGCACTGTGCTCTTCAGCATGCTCTGACCCTGCTCTGTCATTTTATGTGGCCTATCCCTTCGTGGCTGAGTTGCTGTTGTTCCTAGTTGCTTCCACTTTGTTATAATGCCAATAAAAGTTGACTGTGGAATATTTAGTAGCAAGAAATTTCACGGAACGCCTGAATCCAATGATTTGGAGTGGTGTCCCAATACTTTTGGCAATATAGTGAGATTCACCTGTATGTATCTATATATATATACGTACACACACACACTTTATTTGTTTTAGTCCTGACCATAATAAAGAAGGAAAGTCTGTAAAAAATCATAATGCATTGCCTTGTTATGACTATACATTGTATACTAATATTTATCGGTATCAGTCAGCTTCTTTTTCATTCTGTCAGATGTTTGGCTTATAGACAGGCATAAAATAATACTGCTAATGAGAAATCCTCCTGCGCTAAGGTTAATCCACTTAGAAAACAAAGTATCAGGTAATGAACTCTTGAGGTACGAATGAGTACAAGATTCTGCATATTCACAGTGAGAGATTTAACAACAACAATCCCACGGAGGCTTACACGTGTCCCACCGCCTTCCTTCTAATACACCGTGAATGTCAGTCTCCTTTCTTTCATCTGCTAGTTATGCTAGAGGGTAAGTAAACAATCATCCTCAGAGGAGATTTACAACAACACAAAAGAGGTGATAAAAAAAGTTTTATCCACTTTCAAGCATTTTATAGTATTAGAAGAGAAAAAACGCAAAGCATATGCCAGCAATGGTATAATGGATATTGTACAATATCTGTGATAAAAAGCTCAAAACTCAATTTGTACCCTTTAGAGCTGTCCAACACTTTCTACAGATTTAAATAAATTTAAGGCATGAAATCAAACTGGTAGTCAAGGGAGCAGTATGTAAAATTTAAAAGAAATTGAGATGTTTGTAGAATTATCATTAATGCGTAGATATCAATTAACAAATGTCTCAATTCTTTATTCTTTAGATATACAGAAATGGTGGCATAGAAATGAGCATTGTTAAGCAGAAAATAAAGTGGTTCCTCAGGGAAGATAATGCTGCTGACAATGGTTTTGATATTAAAAAAACTTCTGCGCTATTGATTCCCTATCTATAGTGTGCAGCTCCCAACACTTAGAATGTGTTATCGCAAACAAAACAAGTAAGAAAGCCATATTTAAGGGAAAGCAAGTATATGAAACTCCGTACCCCTGAAGAAGTCTTTGGACACACCGCGTTGGGTGGAGTTTTGGGTATGATATCATCTTGATACAGCAACTGAGAGCGCTGTTTCACACATGCTGTATAGCGCATTTCATTGCGCATTGTGAGTTGCCATTTTTAGTTAGTTTCACTAAAGTAATTGTAAGAGACGAAGAGTACTACGGTTGTGTTATATGTTCTTGTCTGAGAATGACACTCCACAAGATGGATTGAATCATCAGAGGAACATCACTACAGCAATCCCCCATAGGAGAGGAAGAAGCACAAACTAGGATTCCAGTAGGAAATTTGTATGCCCTAACTTCTAAACTCTTTGCTAATAACTAAGCTTGTTTCAGAGTTTAGGTGGTTTTGACCACTAGCAGGGCCACGCCTGTGCTGTCCTTTGTTTTCTAGTTGCACCTAGTGTCCTAGTCCTGCTAGAGAAAACTTTTTTTTACTAACACCCCTGTAATTCTTCATCCGAACAAAACAACTTTTTTGACGTTTATTTTAGCAGATAGAAGAAGCAATGGTTCGGAGCCTTGCAGGGTCCCTTCATCAGGCAATCAGTGGAAGGAACCCTGAGAGGATCCGAAATGTTGCTTTGGGTAAGACGTTTCCTTTGACTGAAGAATTACTGGTGAGGTGGGATTACATGTGGCGCCATCCGCATGTTACTACTAGGGTAATGATATATATTGGTTAGGTGGGGATATCCATATGGTTCTACTCCTGCAGGTGGCACTATACCCAGTAGGTGATGATCTAAAGCAGAGTGGTGTCCTCCAGTAAATGAAAGAAAAAACTTATTGGCATTATTTGTTTATATTTCAATTTCATGTTTTATACAGCACACTCTAAAGAGGTGCACATATATCTACATTGAACAAATATCAATGTATACACTTGTATTAGTGTTAAGGTGCCCATACATCTGCCGATTATCGTACGATAATCGCGGGTGTATGGAAGGCGTGCGACCGTTTCTACTGTACGGTCATACGTCTTTTGTCTTCAGAGCATGCTGGAAAACCTGCCGAAAATCATTAGATTTTCGGCAGGTTAGTGGCGTGCTCGGAAGACAAATGCCCGCTCAGCATTGGAATCATCGGGGAGGGCTTGCAATGATACGATCTGTCTGTCCAAGATGAGCAGATTGTACGAGATTTTCATTACCTTACAATCATTGCACAAAGAAAGTCATGTGATGGTTGTAAGGTGTATGGCACGGTTAAGATTCCTAAGGCTACTGGCACACTAGTGTAATTAGAGGATGATAAGGATGCACAACGACAAAGGGCCTGGAAAACAGGTGACAACACAGACACTTCTAGCCCAAAGGTTGTCTATTTCTGATGACATAACCAGTAAATATGCCTGTTCTGTATAAACCCCAACCTTGTAAATACATGTTATGTATACAAACACCACAAAGCAATATAGTGTCAGGTTTGTTTTTACCTATTATGTCCTTTTTGCTGTTGGCCAGTAACAGTCCCACAGCTGCAACCAATTCCAATGCTTTGTAATTAACAGAACACAAACCATTATTTGCAAAGAAAGGCTGTGTTCATTGATAAGCAGCTGTGCTACTCTATTCACCTTCTAACATAGCGAGAAAGTTTTTTTTACAATGCTCCTGTATGCTTACCATCATTGCATTTTGTTGCTGTAATAGGTAAACAGCTTCAACAAGAATGATTAATATCATAAATGAAATGCATAGAGGCCATTCAGCTGCTAGACACGCAGTCTTGTATTGGATTTATGAAATGTTGAAGCACTAGAAAACATTTTTCTCTCTCATCAAAGCATGTGTTCTCTCAATGCCAGTTCATAATGTGGGCACTTGCTGTCTTATTCAAAAATGTGTCCCTAAAATTCATAGGCACAATTTTTGTTTCTATTTCTGCATCACACATAAGCGACGTGCTTAACACCATAGAGTAAGCTGGTGAGAGTGAAAGTCTTTTAAAATGTCTGTAAAACTTTGATCATAGCCTTGAAAGGATGCAGAACTCTCTGCCTGAGATAACAATTAATTTCAATTAAAATCACAGTGTCACAAGACATTTCTATCTCTGTTTAGAACATAGTCCAGAGTTCTGTATTTTTGAATTTGCATTTCAATTGTAACCTTTTTTCCCATTAGCACTGTCATGCTGTAGTTATTGTAATGATGGCCATTACTACAGAAATACGCTTTTACAGGAACATCAGTTTTGTCAGGGGTGAAACTTTAGCTGGTATGGGGCCTGGACGTAGCATAGGGCCCCAATTGGGAAATTATTGATGCAAATTATTAATTATGCCCCTGTTTGGTGTTGATAATCTTGAACTGTGTTTATTCATATATCAGTGCAGGGTTTGTTCTGGGTTTGACAAAGAGTCCTGAGTGGAATTTTGTAATCGATTGAACGATTGTTTTTACCAAGTATAAAAAAACATCCCTGTACTGCATGCATACATTAACTGTACCACTATTTGGGTATGGGTACCATTACCAGGTTCACAGAAAATGTACTTTATACATATAGTATAACGTTACCAGGCTATTATGACTTCATAAATAATTAATTAATCAAAATGTATAATTTGTAAAGTGTGATTTATGCCGATTTAATAAAGCTACTACACCAGTGTCCTTTTTACTTTTATATTTCCCCATGTGGTATTGGAATACATACCTGCAGAAGTGAACCTAACCAACAGAAGACCAGTGCAAGGATGAATATAGGACTAGCAAGCACCTACATATTTTTTATATGATTCTGAAAATATTCAATTGCCTTCAGAGATCAGAAAATATTTTGCCCCTAATGAAGGATATTGGAACAGGCTTTACTTGCCATTCTTCAGAATCAGCTGCAGGTTTAGTGGTTTGTACATACAGGGTGATTTTATTTGATAATTTTACTTTTGTCTTTTGGTTAAACTTGATGGCCATGTGTATTTTTTCAACACGACTACCTATATACCTATGCAACCTCTGCTACCGTGTTTCCCCGAAAATAAGAGACTGTCTTATATTTTTTTGTCCCCAAAAAAACACACTAGGTCTTTTTTTCAGGGGATGCCTTATTTTTTTTTAATGCTGATCCCTTTCTTTCGCTTTCACAGGTGGAGTGCATATGGTATCACTCCGCCTGTCACAGTAACCAACGATATAGAGGAAGTATCGGCTAATGCGGCTCTGCTCCCTCCGCCACTGCAGCCTTGCTTTCTTCAGCGCCGGCTTTCTTTGCCATCAGGGACAGGGGTACCAGTGGTGCAGCAGTGGAGACATCAGACAGTGGACAGCGCGGTAAAGTACGGTACCATTTACCGGTACACATTACAGTACAGTACCATTACATTAAGCAGTGCCTTCAGGGGGACAGCAGTTGGTGAAGTATGGTAATGGAGTGCTCCCTGTCACTGCGCTGGCCGGAGGGAGTCCCCCGTCACCCCTCAAGTCCCCCCTCACATGCTACCACCAAACTAGGTCTTATTTTCAGGGTAGGTCTTATATTACAGGAATCTTGAAAAATAGTGCTAGGTCTTACTTTCGGGGTAGGTCTTATTTTTGGGGAAACAGGGTATAAGGAGGAACCTAAACACTAGATAAGACTGATATTCAAGCTTTGGAGGCTGATATTTTTAAATCTACTGTACAGTCATTATCTGAACAGTTCATGACTTATTTTCTTGTCCATTCATAATATACTCTTCTATTATTCAGATATACGGCCATGCTAAATGAACCAAGGCAACCATGAAAACTTCAATTCTCTAAAAATAAACTAGGAAATATTGTGCAAGCCCTCATTTGTCCAAGTGGATTGGGGTTATCTATAAATTAAATTGGCCATAGATTGTCCAATTTTTCCCCTGCTCTATATAAAATGTAACTTTGGTTTATGGTAATTGTTTAGTTGTGTGTGAAAAAATGATCACAAAATCACAAATAAAGTAGACAAACTAATTTACTAATTGGAAGGAAAATCATTATCACCATACAAAAATATCGTAATAAATGACTTCAGGCAGTGATGGTGGTAGGGGCTATACAGTGTATTTCCACTTTTGCAGCCAAATTGGGAAAACACCTATTTGCCATTTTTAGGCATGCACAGGTTGTTATTATTATTATTATTATTATTATACATGATTTATATAGCGCCAACAGTTTGCGCAGTGCTTTACAATATAAGGAAGACATTACAACCAGAATAACCAGAATACTAGGTTTAAAAATGATTTATCCCTCATACGCATCAGCTTGTATATTGATACATTTACTATTGTTAATTTATTATATGCATAATTGTTTAAGTTTACCCTTTTGCTTGTATTTGATCATTTTGCAAAGGTGTTGTATACAGTTCTGTTGGATGCTGACATACAGTGGTGTCATAAAAAATAATGCAGGAGCTATGCTTAATTACTTGCTTTTCTGCTTTTCTGGATGGGCAACTAATGAAAAGAACTAAGCCTTCATTGTCAACATGGATTGTGCAGCCCACAATATTTTTAATATATGCAAAGCAAATCTAATGCTCTGTTAAGCAGCCAGTTATATTGAGCAATTCAGATGAACTTCAAAACAACTACCAGAAATAGCACTGAATACTTCATTTTGGTGTACTTGTGATCAAGGACTGAAAGGTACGATATTATGAGTTTGTTGTTATCTATATATGCAAATGAATTGATGTCTTCAACATTTTGTTTTTAACTGAACAGTAGCCATCTAGAAAATGCGATGTAATACATCTGGACTATTGTTTCTTTTAATGAACTGTGATGGTAATTCTTTAGCTTTTACTGGCTTTAATTTAGGTTAAAGAATTGGTTCCCATCAAGCTGTCTGGATGCAATGTATAAATACAGACAGTTCTAGTGGATGTTTATATAATATGGGGGGGGGGGGCGAAAAAAAATGTTCTGCCCCGGGCGCCAATAACTCTGGTTACGCCACTGCTTCTTTAATCAGGCACTGGTCTGGGTTTAGGAAAAATGCTCCTCCCACCAAGTCACAACAACTACCTTTGCTGTAAGCCTACTCAAAGATTGGGATGTGCCAGTGGGCCTCTGCATACAGTGACAACCGATATTACCTTGCTGCTCTATATGGGCTATCAATAAAGGATACTGCATATGATTTCAAATAAAAATCCTTGGAATGATCAAATAAATACATTTTACAACATAAGTAAGTATGAGAAAAATAAACATAACTTTACTGGATTGTATGTGGTAATACATGAATGCTGTTTTTTTTGATGGCACAAGTACAATTTCAGAGGAAGTTTGTTTAAAGAAACATTGGAAAACGGTGGTGACATGAAAGAAGCCTCTGCCACATAGAAAAGTAATATGCTTCCGCTAGTTCTCCTTTTACAGCTTCATTTTTTAATCATATCATCTGTCTGTTTATTTATGCCTCTACTTTGACCTTGTACTTTCCCTACAAGATACACAGTGAGCTTAAGTAAATTATCCCTTGCTAAACCAAACACCTACAGTGATGGATGACTTGAGCAATTTTCTAGAAAATAATCCCTATAAAGGCTGTTAACAGACTATATTTTGCTCTTGACGAAAACTTTTGAGTCTAATTTATGAGCTGTGAAAAATATTATGCATGTTTCCTATTTATATGAAGGGGAAATTATGGGAAATATAGTTTTTACATAGTGATGATATATTAGCTATGTGTATATTTTCAGCTTGAGGAAGAAGGGGGGTTTGGAGTTGCTATAGGGTGAAGTACAGAGGGATGGCTGGAGATGGAGGAGAGAAACAACGAGGGTCATATAGATGGAGAGCATTCCTTGTGTTTTATGTCCTCCTCTTGCTGCTCATCGTTTGTAATGGTTATATCAGATCTTCAAGTTCTAGGCGTTGTTTATTTTTCAACATTCAATATCCTGTATTACAGACTGTGTTTATGTGGACATTTTTGCGCTTGATGTCTCCTTGTTGTACTTTTGCCTTGGCAATTATAAATAAGGAATTAAAAAACAAAAAGATGGACAGCACAAGATGGAATACTGGAGGGAGAGAGGAATACATAAGTGTGCCACCTATTTGTGACCCATTTGTAAAAGCAGGAATTGTTTGCAGTGATCCAGTAAGCAGGCTATCAATACACAGGTGACATAATTTTGGGATGACAGGAAAAACCCATCAAACACAAATCCTATGAAGGTACATGTTTCATTATTTTGACACACATACAGAGGCTGTTTCATTCAGAACACATTAATAAAACACTATTTGTAAATAATATCCAGATTTACAGCTTTCCTTGTAATGTTCACACATACTTTTTTAGGGTTATTTAAAAATTTCTGATAGCAGCTGTTCTGAAATGATCTGGTTGTTAGTGAAGATGCTCAGAAAACTTAAAATTAAGCATTGACTGGAGCTGATCTTGATATTTGTCCTCACTGATTTTGCATAGCATTAGTTTGACCTTCAGATTCATAACACTAGAGATGAGATAATTGATTTGTGAATTGAAATATTCATTTTTGGAATCACCAATGTTCAATTTGTCATAGCTACAAACAATCATGCAACTCATGGTCTTAAGCAATGAATATTCATGAATTATGAGAATCACACAAGATTGGACAAATGTGTATGCACCTTCTCAACGTTGGAAAAAATGTCTATGTAATAGCCACATGGTCACTCCAGGCAGGAACCAATTTATTCCCTTTCTCAAGCAACAGCATAGCCACTATCACACATAAATAACACGGAAAAAAAGCCTATGGGTAATGTGGGTTATTAAACATACTGAAAAAAAATATAACATATTTTAAATGTGTTATGTCATTATACCTTTCAAAATAAAGTTAAATATTATCCTTATTCCTAAAAGTGCATAGTTTTGGATAGAGTGAGGAAGGATTAGAAGCCCTGTCAAGTTTACTGCTGTCAGGGCTCCAGAAGATAATTTTTCTCTTACTCACTGTACCAGGAACATTATTTAACCAAACAGGAGGTGAAAGAAACCCTCCAACAGCAACACAGACCAAAGTAAAAATGATTTCTTTAAAGTTAAGTAGGGAAATGATAGAACCCCTGGCATTTTATTGTTGTTTTTTTTCCTGTTGCAAATGTTCCATTACTTTCTGTCTGGTAAAACATTGTCCCCAGAACAGAAAATGTATTTAACACAGCCTGGATAGCAGTAAAACTTGCAATGGGTTGCAATCCTTCCACGTTCTATCTAAAACTTAAAAAAAAAAGTTTTGGACAGATACATTTAAAAAAAAAGAACTCTATGTTTTTGAGAAAAGAAAATCATAAACAGGCAAATTACATATACAACAATGAATTTTGCAAATTTGTTTTCAGATTTGCACCTGCTCTGCTTCTGTTAATGCTCCAACAAGCTACTCTACTACGTGCCTCAAACTCGTTGCCAAGTGGGAGAATCTCCTGCAATCAGTCTCAGTGTTATATGATGAAATATTGTATCCCTATCACCCCTAAAGATTTATGTCCAAATTATCATCAAACGAGAGACTCCTTGCAGTGAATGTAAGGGCAGAGCTGGGATCTCTGAAGTTATCTCAATATCTTATACCTTTGGGCCTTTGGGCAGATGTCTGAGAAAAATAAGCAGGAAATTAGATTTTTGGGGGATTTCTGTACATATAAAAATTGTTATTATACAGGATTTATATAGTGCCAAAAGTTTGCACAGCACTTTACATAGATGCCCCAAGATATATGTTGCCATGCCTTCAGAGAAGCAATGTTTGAATTTTTGTCAGCTTAAAAAAAAAATATAGTGCATGACATTTAATCATTTAATAATTCAATTTTAATTTAATAATATTGAAATTGAATAAAAATTACACTACAGAACAAACTATGTAGCAATAATTTGTATTTCATCTTTTTTTCTTTTAAATATAAGACTATATTTAACATATGTGTGTGTATGCATGTGATCAAGTGTGTCTGTATAAAGAGACTAATATGTGCAAATGTAAATCATGTGTGGGAATTCAGTCTACGAGCTTGTTTCTTGAGACAACAAAGCCAGTGATCTATGTAGGTAAAGGAAAACACTGACAGATGTAACGACAGATGCTGATCAGCCAGTACAAAAAAACACTGAAGTTAATTGATCTTCATCAGCCTTACAAGACTGCCATAGGAATCAAAGACTATGCTTTAAAACTATGGGCTTCCTGAATTTGAACTTCAGGCTGAATGTATATTTAATGTAAAATAACACATATATCAGAATTTTTCACTGATTGTTATCTGGTCCATTTTTTCAATCAACATAGCATACTGTGTTGAATTAATTCCAAAGCATAAAATACAAGGAATCTCATGTGTAATGGGGTGAATCTATTCTTCTTCTTACGTTATGGCTCTATGTGTTCCAGCCATCCTGTCCATAAGCTCTTACCTATGTTTTTCCCTGTGTGACACCCCTTGGGTTGTAAACGCTCACAGTTCCCAGTTTAATTGATACTTCATGTCTCAGGGAATTTTTGGTTTAAAGGCAATAGATGTGGCTATGGCATCATGGTTGCTTGTAGCATGAATGTTGGGTAATTGTTCCAAGATTAAAGAAAAAGGTGGAAGAGGGAGAGCAGTTAAAATATGTTGATAACTAAGAGGTTTGGAACATATTTTTGTTTAATTTAAATTGGTCCCAGCAAGCCCATAGGCATGCACATTACTCAAGTAATATAACATATTTTTATATATTTTCTTTTCTTTAATATGTGAAAGGCTAAAAATACATTTTACATGTTATTAATATTTAATTTGATCCAGGTAAAACATGTTGCCTATGAATATTTAGGGGGTTATTCACTTGGCTGCCGAAGGCAGAGGAGTACAGTGTGATGACTACAGATGACAGATGACATTACAGATGACTGTACACCAGGATATCTAGACTTAGGAACAGTTTCTTCCCCCAGCTATTACACTCTTGAACACTTGAAGCCTTACTTGCACAATTGCCATTATGCACTAATTGTACTACTTTTTGATGTTTAGTATTAGCATATGCACAATATCGTAACTATGTGTGTAAGTAAGACTTGCATATTGTGCTGTTGTTTCAGTGTGAGTGTATGTATACATTTGTGTGTGAAATGTATGTATGTGGGTTCGCACACACGCATAAATGTTTATCAATGTGCAAAGTACACTGAGAGCCATTTTAAATGTCTAAACTTTAAACCAAAGAGAAATTCTTTGTATGCTATACCTACTTGACCAATAAATCTAATTTTGATTAAAGTGGAACTCAGGCAAAAATCTTTTTGTTTTGCATAGAGTAAAGAAGTGTAAGAACATCTGTCAGGTATTTTTATTTCTGTCTGTGTCCCATGGCAAATATGACCTAATTTACTGTTGTGTTATCGGAAAGAAAATGTCGTACAGGGACAATGTGGAAGGATGAGAAAATATGTCAGCTTTTTATTTCTGTCAGCTGTTAGAGAGATGTCTTGTCACAAAAACAGAAAGTGTCAGTAACTTGCAGAGCAGCCAGAACACCTGCTGGAAGTACTGTGGTCCCTGGTATCCCTGTTATTTACTGCAGCCCCCTGCCATATTACCACATACTAAATTTTTCAAAAATATCAGAGCTTTAGCCCTCAGGCACAGTTTGGTCAAAATTGGCCAGTGGCAGGACAATACCTAAAGTGAAAAAGTAGAATAGGCTAAAACGTAGAAAGACCAACAAAGCAGCTGTTTTGCTATACTAGAAATTCAAGTGTGTCATTAGCTCTGCTGCAGTTGTGTGAGAAAATTATAGAGAGAAGAAGGTTTAAACATAAGGCAGCCATTGTGTTATACTACAAATAAAAGTGTACGGTCCCAAAGCCACTTAAACTAAATGACCAGCAGCAATATGGTAGTAAAAATTACACTGCAGTAAATTAGATACACTTGTAAAACAATAATTAGGCAGAGGCAGAATAGTATGTGACTTGCTCGAATATGCCATATTGTGTGAACACAAGTTTGTTAGTTTTTTAAAATTTGAAATAAATCTGTATTTGAACAAATAACTTTCGGTCTGGCACTTCAATTTCTGATTATCTAATTTTTTGGGTCAGCTAATTTTTGAAAAGATGTTAGTCTTAGTGCACCCAAGGGCCTTGATCTGGAAGCTGTTCTGCAGTGAACTCTATCACTCTGTGGGGGGTGAGCTGGTGAATACCAGATGGCTACTTGGACTCAGGTCTTGGGCAAATTGGCAACTCTAGCACCACATTATCAAAAGAAGCACAGGCAGACACAAGACTGGAGACACAAGACAGTGAGGACAGGGCCAAATGTTGAGATGGAAAGCACAAGAGATCTCTTCCCAAAAAAATAGAGCTTTGGCCTTTGGGGAAGGAGAAGAAGGAAGAGAGGTGAGAGCAGGTATAAATATTGGCAGCAGCAACAGCAAGAAAAAGAGGGAACATTTCTTCTTAATTAAATGGATATAAAATAATGATATTGATTTTATCAATAACATCTGCAGTGGGTGTTTGGTAGGCCTCTGTGATACAGTCCTGATTCATTTGCAGCAGGGAAGGCTTGAGTGAATATTGAGCCACCCTCAGCCAGTGGTACATCCTTGACACCAGGTATTTTTTATTTATAGCCTTGCCATCCCTGCTTGTGTTTGCCTGACCAGGGCAGGGATGACTTTGTGGGGAAAAAGTAAATAGGTAATTAATATTTAACAAAAATAGTGTTGGCAAGTGGAAATATGTTAATGTGTGACCACCAAGGTCATGACTGGGAAGCAAGGGGCTGTTTTCACCAGCTTGTATGAATACTGTTGACGTGGGATTACAATGATTCCTAACAATCTGGCGACCCAAATCCAGTTGGATCTTGCTGCAGCATCCTTCCTAAGTGCCAGTAATTTTACCCTGTTTGTATTGCTTTCCCTGTCCATGTTTGCTTGACGTGGGCAGGAATGGCCTTACAAGAAAACAAAAATAATAATAAACAGTGATATAAAAAAGTAAATTTGTAAATATTTGAACAAAAATGGAAATACAATTAAAACATTTTGATGGCAGGTAGAAATATGACAATGTGAGACTGCCCAGGCTATAAACTTGAGAGCTGTTGTAACCAGTTCTTTACCATGTATGATACAGAGGCACTATTCCCTTTGCCAGCGTGTTACACAATGAAAGAGACTTCAGTGCTCACGCTCCTCTGCAGACACAAACAAAATACAACTTTACACTGTGGATTTTAAAATGATTTAAATTGCCTTTCCTATCCTTGTTTACTTGACATGGGCAGGGATTGCCTTACAGGGAAAAGATACATATAGATAAAAGTAAATATAGATAAAAAAGTAAATATGTAAATAATGGAAAAAAAAAAAAAGAAGTAATGACATCTGGAGCATGTTAATGTAGGACCACCCATGCTAGAAACTGTGTGCTACATATAAAAGGAGCTGCACTAAATGCTTTTTGTGAGTGATCTCATCTATAAGTCACGCAGTGTGTGCTCAAGGAGGAACACAAGAGAGATTGTGGCACTAATATCTGCCTTGTCGCAGCTCACCATTTTAGTTATGTCTTCAAAAAGGACCAAAATGGTGCAGGCATCCTGAACAATAAACCATTGGTGGGGGAGGAGGGGGATTCCCGCTCTCCAGAGTCTGTCCTCATGGCATTGACGCATAGGAGGACGAAGCATAGAAGTAGAGGAACAAAAACTATGGGTTGGAGGAAATGTTGGAAGAACTGGAAGAGGTGTAAAAAGACGAGGGCACAGCCGTAATGATCACCACCTACTACCACTCAGCATGGTCTTGGTTTAGTCGTAGGATTCTATACTTAATTTTTGCTGCTGCCTGTCCTTCTTTCTGCGTAGGGGAAGGGCAGGCAGCCTATGGCTGTAGGTTTTCCCAATGCAGTTATTTCTTCAGTGCCCTGACTATAATGAAAAAACCCCCAAAAAAACTGTCTGCTAAGTGTCTGGAAGGAGAAAGATTACGCTGTCAGAAGAGAGGAATCACATTTGTGCCTGGGCTCTGCTTTATGCAGCTTAACCACTGCATCAATACCAACAAATACAGAAAAAATACAAAATAAAAAGTAAAAAAATAACATAAGTAGAACAAAAAAACAAAAACATTGTGACTGGGAATCTGCTACTCTGTGGAAAACTAGGTCCGGAAATTTCAACTAGATTATATGAAAGGGGTTACAGTGCAAAGAGCTTTGACAAAATGGGGCCCAGACCACCAGAATTGGGTAGGTTGGTAGAAATAGTGTAGTGTTGGGTTTTTTTTGCAGCACCTGATGGCAGCTGATGCCTGCTACTATCTAGAAATGCCCTGTACAGCCACTGTACATTATTTTTAGCTTCTAAATAACTGTAATGTTAATTTGAAGTTGAAAACTGCCCCTTGTCTCCCTCCAACAGTGCAGCCTAATCAAGATGCTTACATGCTGTCCAGCCACTTTACAATATTATTGCAAGATAAAATCTACCTGGTCTTTTTCTATTTGCTATTTTCTATGTGCTCGCGCATTGTGCTAATGCTATTCAATTTCTATCAAACGCATTCCTGAAGTCTATCAGGACTATTCACTTAGCTGCCAAAGGCAGCCGATGGATTTCAGCCGTACATCTGCTAAAATCAGCCGTACATCGGCTTCCTTCAGTCAGCCGAACATGCTCTGCATTTTGGCTGGGCCAAAGTGCAGAAGGAGTTTGATTCAGTCGATCCAACAATTGGATCGGCTGTGCCGATCCTCCGGCAGCTCACTCGCTGCCATTCGCCCCTATTCTCATAGGTGTCGAACGGCAGTAAGTGAATAGCCGAATGCTGCTGAGCATATATAATAAGTCAAATTAATGGAAAAAAAAAGTTGAAAAATACATTTTAAAAATGTAAAAAAATTGGAAAAAAATTGTTTAAAAAAAAAAGAAAATTAAAAATATAATAAAATATTTTTTTTTTAAAAACGCAGCATTCCGGCAAAAGAAAAACAATTGGGCGAAGCTAGCAGTGACAGTTAGCTCCACCCAACTGTTTCCTATTGGCCGCCACTTGCCAGAGTCTTGCGGGGTTGTGGTTTTGAATGACTTTTTAGACAATGCAATGTGGTACTGCAAAAAAATAAGCTCACAAACTTTTCTTTAAGGGCTGCATCACGCCATCTCCGGACCTTTGCATTTTTTATTTGCACCAAAAACACACAAACAGTAATTCCAATGGTTTTAAATGAGGCTAGTTTATACCATTGCATGCAGTTCCAGAGCTTTTAAAAACTCATATGCAGAAACTCATCCAGAACTGGTCTGGAGATGGTGTGGTGAACAAGCTTTTGTGCCACTGGGCAATTTGTATAAAGTTGAGGGCTTTAGCTGGCATTTTCTCCATGTCCCCTTCAAAGCTGCATTAAAAACACCCTTTTCCTGCTGTACGTTAATGCCCCTGAAAATGGCCAGACTTTTGTCTCAAGATTCGCCTCCTATAGACTTCAATGGTATTCAGTGTTAAGTTCCAGTTTTGCAAATTTCGAACAGGATTCAACACACTCCCAGTGAATCTAACCCAGGCAGATTGCCTGCTCCATACTGAGAGGCTGTTTAGCCCCAAATCCAAAACTAGCAAGTGCCTCAGCACTGCGGCTGTGTACCTGTTCTCAAACCCAATGATCGGCATCTCTTGTGCATGCACTTCCTGTCGGGAAATGAACAACCATAGTATCATCACAATCTTATGAACAACTCATCAAGACTACATCTCTAACACCAGTGCTTGGCCCCAGTCATTTACATAATGTATGAAGTTGCCTTTAATCTTGGGCTACCTGTGCATGTTGGCATACGCAGCATACTTATATTGCATGTGGTCCTTTGCTGGGAGCGTGCACCACAAGTTGGCACTATAGGACCCTGCAAGCCAGGGAGCCACCCTAGAAACCAAAAAGCAGAGACAGCAGTAAGGGGACTGGGTGAAACTGCAGGAAAAAGAAAACAAAATAAGCTGCACACAATGTAAATTAAGATGCCAGGTGCTGAGTATTTTTTTTTAAATAGCATTTCATATTGCTTTAAATCAGTAACCAGGCTGCTTTTTGCCATGTGATTGGTTGATTGAAGTGAACACAGTTTCATCTTATTTACTAAGTAAAGAGTCATATAGTTAACAGCATCTTTTCCTTTGATAAATTAACCCCAATGAGTTCAGTTAAAGATGTTTTTTTAATGTACATTCACTAAAGAATCAATTTGCACTCGCTGATATAACTCACAGCTCTAGTATGACCTCCAGATATAAACCTCAGATCTACAGAAGAAAACCACGAAGAAGTCCACTTTGACCATTAGATGAAATTAATTGATGTATTGTGAAACACAGGGATTGGCTTTGACCTGCAGTTTTCAGTACAATAGTATAAATGTGCACTAAATAAAAGAAGCCTTGCGTAGAATACAGTTTTAAAAGCGCTGGGCAAAGATTACTCCTACAGGCCAACATCTACCTTAGTAAAATGTGTAAAATTTAATCCTCACATTTTAGAAAACTACCCTGTGAAGATATCACAAAGGTTGTATATTTACATGTTGTTGCCACTCTAATATTAGGGTTAGTTTAGTGGTGAGTAGAGTGGGATGGAAATGGGTAAAGGGTATGGTCAAAAAGTAAAGATAAATATGTATTTCTATATTGAATTTTCTTAAGTTCTATCCCACTCCTAGTAATAATCAATCTAGAAGTTAGTAAACTTATTGAAGATGCCTATAGGATGTGCTCCTTAAGGCAGTGACATAATTTCACTGAGTCCTGTGAATTTACAGTTCCTTGTGTCACAACTCACAGAGCCTGCCTTCTGAACTCAACATCTGAATGTAGCATTGTTGCTTGCTGGAAGCAATGCATTAAGGGATTTGTAGTCTCGAGAAATCTAGATTACATCACATTGAGCAGAAGAGAAAGAGATGCAAAGCACACTGGGAATCCTGGAAGTTGTTGAAAGTGATGGGCAGACAGAAGGCAGCACTCACCACATAAAAAGGATTTTTTCTAATAAGCTTTGATTGCATTATCAAAAACAACTCTAGTATGTATTCCAATTACAATGCTGATGTTATAACAGAATAGTATATGCTGTGACCTTAGCACTCAGTTGTAACTCAATTATTCTATATATATTGTTAAATTTGACAAAGGATTACATTGATCTCACGAAATAAAAAAATAAAAAATGATTGGTTGAAAATTTGATCACTTGGCTTTCTAAGTGTCCAAGCTCCATTATTTACAAGTCTGTTAGTTGGCCACCTCTCTGGTTCTCCTGAGACCTTTGCCAAATGTGTCCCTGCAAATAAAACAGTTCTGCCTGTAAAATGTTGGTCTGCCTAAACAGCAACACATTTATGAAAGAATACCATATTTCTATGATCAACACAATTTATTTTTTCTATGCAAGCTTTCAGCCATCTGTAACAGAATGTACAATTTAGTAGTTAATGGCATGTATATAAAAGGCTAAGTATTTATGTGGTATTACATCAAAGGAAATGGCTATTAACTCTGTATATGTGTTTTTTTATAATGTTGCCTCCGTTTTGGCCGAACAAAGAACTACAGACATGACTGAATTTGCTAAAACACAGCAGTGTGTAATAAAATGTTGCCTCCAGTCCCTTATTAAACTAGTGAGTATTTAAAAGAAACCCCATTTGCTCCTAGCATCTCAGCTGCACAAAGTATGTCACAATCTGACGTCCATTTCTTTTTTTTTCTTTTGCAGGGCCCAAACACACTTAAGGTGCTGACAGATTAATGCTTTGTTCACTCGTGGAACACATTCTTGTCTTCTCACACTAGTTCTTATAAGGAAATTGGACTGCATAAGCCCTTAATCACAACCTGTGGGTAATGTTGTTGTGTATAACGCAATGTTCTAATTCTGTTTCAGGAAAAGCACTTTGCTATCACTTGTATAAGCCATACCTGTCAGCAGCAGTGCCAGAAGCACTGTAAAACAATTACCTTGGCTGAACAAAAGATAGTCTGACTTAAACCATAAGGTATCTACAAAAGCCAGGTGATTTACAAAATAGGTTTCAGAAATCTGTGCATTAGCTGACTCTTCTGTTCATGAAGAGATTATTCCCTTTTGGCACTAAGGTCCTCTGTGTCTTTCTGGTGTTTATCTCAGCTATCCCTAAGACATTGCACCTAAACGACCGAGAAGAGGTATTTTAAGGAGAACGTAAGAATAAAGAGATACATAGGAAGGTGCCAGAAAGGAAGATACTCAAAGTAGTCATGACTCACAGCTACCAGGGAAGGGGATGAGCAGAAAGTTGTTTGTTATAAATGGTCGAATATTAAAGTCCATTGTCATGAGTCTTATCTGTTTTCTTCATCTGTGAGCAACTTGGGTAAAACAGAATTCCAGGAAAACAGTTCACGGATAAAAGCATATAAAGAAGCTGCTTTATCTTCCAGTGGATTTGTACTTCTGTCCACCTAGTTTTGAGATTTACACAGGCCTGGAAAACAACACAGAACTGTCTGGCTGGGCTGGAGATTTGATTTTTCTCTGCTGCAGTAAAGTAACCCCTATGGGTATTGCATCCCCACTCCCATAGCTCATAATTGGGACTTCTTCAAAGGGATGCATGGTAAAGCACGATATTGCATGTAAAACATGCCTAAAATGCACAACACCTAAAACCCCAGAATGACTGCTCTGCTAGTTAAAATGAAAGAGGCAGTGGAAAGCTGGGGTAATTGTCTAATATATATATATAGTTTTTCGTGGGGGTGACAAAAACAGACTTCTAATTATATATACGTAATATGACAGAACTACCATGAATGAGACTACAGATATGATAGACAATCACCCCAGCTTTCCAGTGCCTCTTTCATTTTAACTAGCAGAGCAGTAACTCTGGGTTAACCCTGTTGGTGCTATTTCTTTATATATATACATACCTCTTTTCCAAGGGTCTTCAGCCCAGGCTGCGCTGTACAACTCAGAAGAAGTGGGTTAAATTACATTGGTCATCATTCAACTCAGAAGATTATGTCTTTGGTCCAAACCTGAGCTCATCGGGACATGGATGGCCTCCCGCCCCAATCAGCTGTGGGTCTGGGTATGCCCTGCCCTGCAGCTGACCATAAACAAAGCTGTGGGATGCTTGTGCTGATGTAATATACCATATATGACCATATTAGTTAAATGCCATTTACTTAATATAGCCGTGTACCAATACTGATAAGGTCAAAAATATCACTGCACGCTGCCACTCTTGCTGCTTACTACAAGCCGAGGGCAGGAAACTCCCCAACTGCAGCTGATTGGGCAGCACAGAAGGAGCTTCCTTTCGTGTTCATCCCTATTGATATCTAGTGGCAGAAAGGAATTACTAACAGGGGTCCCAGCTCCAGATTGGAGGTGAATATTGTAACAAAAGCTTTTTTTGTTTTTTTTTAAGCTGTCTTCTTGGTTTTCTTTTTTATATAGTTAAGAAACAGGAGTCCTACTTTAAAAGTTAGTTCAGGGTCAATCTTATCTACATTTTAATGTTTTGAAAAGTTTTTTTAAATTTACTTTCAATTTGTAACAAATAGAAATGTAATATATGGGGCACTCATGAAACTGATTCTGCAGAGTATCCTGAGGTTGCTAAAAAAACAGCCCAGTATTAGCCACCCCCCTTTCACACAAATTGAAACTCTATAGAGCACTCATATGAAGATATAAGCAAAGGGATGTCTCTGACCTATTTAGCTGTGTGTGTAGTTTTAGCTTTTCAGCTCCATATATAGCAGCCTTTTTTTCAGTGTAACTATTGAGGGTAACCTGGTAAACATGCCAAAAATAGCATTGCACTCTACCTGCTGGGAAAAAGTATGACAGTATTTAATATTTACCTGACTGGAAATAAAAGTTATTTTATTATTTTGTTCTGAGCAAATACTTATGTACATATATAAATATATACAGTATATACACACACAAAACATGATACATTCTCATTAGCCATTTAAGGACCATAGGACGTACCCGTATGTCCTGGTCTTTAAGTGGTTATACCAAGATCACAACTCCTAATGTAGCAGTCGTGATATTGGTGTAATTTTTTAGTGCAGGCGGAAGGCAGTACAGGTACTGCAAAAGGCTGATACCAGGTAAAATTCAGGTACTTACACTCAGTGGCGTAACAATCTAGCCGGCCGCTATGGGGCCCGGGGCACAGGGGGGCCCAGCCAGGACATCCCCCTGATGCCGTGTGGGCCTCCTGGTTCACTATGGCATCTCAGCCTGCTGGCTGTCACTGGTGGCTGTGAGGTGGAATGCCCCGCTATTCACATGTGCAGCAGCACGTTCCTCCTCACAGCCGCTGCTGAGTCGGTGACAACCAGCAGCTTTGGAGGAGGTGGCTGGGCCCATCGTCGGCAGCGATGGATGAGGCGGGGCCCAGTGATCGAGTAAGTGGGGCTTAGCGATGGGGAGGCGGGGCCTGACGATCGAGGAGGCGGGCCCCAGTGACGGAGGAGTGCAGGGTCACCCTCAGGTGGGCTGTGTGGGATCTCAGGTGGGCTTAACTAAAAATCACAGGGCCCCATACAAAATTTAGCTGTGGGGCCCTGTGATTTCTAGTTACGCCCCTGCTTACACTGCTTGCATTTAAAACATTTAATCATTTAATGATGCATTCATCATTACAGAGCTGCATTAATGTGTGTCTTTTATATCTGCCTAGAGTCTACAAGCAAGTAGATGTTGGAGGTCCTTTGTGGATGGTAAGTACTAAGAAGAGACAATGTTCAAACTAAGCCTTTACTTTTTTGGTTATTTTTACTGTGAAGTTTTACCATTTCCACATTCACATATTTTACCATCCCTTCCCAAGAGTTTGTTACTTTTATTACCACTTATAAAAAATTATTGTACAATAAAAATCTCATAATGGTACCCAAGAGTGTGATACCTGCAGCAACCCGAGTGGTTTAGTGCACGGCTGTGCACTCATTCAGGGACCAGGAATGCAACATTATGGAGTGCAGTCCTGGCAAGACTGCCACCCACTTCAGGACTTTTAAAATGCTATCCAGGCACTGCTTGATCAGCTGCCCCTTTTCAAGGAATAATGATTACTTACTCGTGAATTTGTCATATAATTCGAACTAAAAAACGTGTGGCAGCATTTGTTAATCTATGTTCTTTGGCTTTATTTTAAAAATATGAGAACTACGTATTTCTCTCCAATGATTACATTGCAAAACCAGCTTGTTATTTTTTACATTATGGCCACAGAGAGACTTTTTTGTGCAGTTAAGTTCATAAGATTATAAATTGTTACACACTTTTGGCAGACTTTCATATCCTTATAAAACACAATTTACTATACACAGAAAAGGGATGTATGCAGAAATAAATGGAGCCATATTTGGGAGAAATAAAAGTGTTTTATATACTGCACAGCAGAGACTGCACACATAGAGGAGGCCGCATATTTAGACAATAAATATACAATAATAAAAAGAGAAATTGTGTCAGTGAGATCATAGAAGAAAATACCAATGCATAATTTTGTTTAATAATTCCTTTGTATCAAACATCTGTTACGTGATCATTTGCACTTAGAAAGCAGTGGGTAATTCACCATATGACACAGGCACCTTTCATACTAGGTGTTCTTATTCGAGGCAACATTAGCAAAAAATATCCACCAGTTACCGCAGAGCCATAAAGAGGTGATTGAGAGCAAATGCTATTCCTTCACATAGCTGCATTCCCCTTTCAGCCCCTTGTGCCAAAATGGAAGCGATTTAACTAATATTTACAATACACATTTTAAATGGCTAAAATTAGCTTGTGTGCCATCTTCTAGAATGCAGTTTCAGAGTAAAGGAATTACATTTAGGATCAAATCTACTTAAGGCCATAAATAAAATAAATGACCCTACTGTGATCCAGTAGTACAATTATCTTTTAGCTTTTAAGGATAGCCATCTCTGGCTATGAGGCCAGCTGCCTTTCGAAGTAAGAACAGACCATTCACCAAGATTATTAGTGATATTATTTTATTATTTTTTATTGTAATTTAAAAATGAGTCCATTGTAATAAAAATAAATAATTGTAAGTAAAGAAAACTTTAGGCACATCCATAATTCTATACAAAAATAAGAGGATGTACAACTATCTTGTAAGAGCGTGTGAAATATTTCATTTTCAGCGTCAAAAAGCAGTCATTTGAAACAATGGGACAAACAAACATTGACAAAAATAGGTCTTTAAAGCACTAATCAACAATATGCAGTATTGCCCAAACTACTCAGTGCATGTCTATTGATATATTATTGTAGTAACGTAATTAGCTTCATCCCAAACAAACATGCAGGCAGAGAAGTCTGAATTCCCATTCTACATGCTTGCTCCAGGTCAGTGACCCACTAGGTAGTTAAGCTAGGATCACAGCAGTCTACTTTAATGTTCTGCTTAATTAAAAAAAAATTCATCTGCATTACCGTCAACATCGCATAAATGAAATGACTGAAAAACTGTCTCTAGCAATAGCAAGCAAGGCTGATTTTGGCACCAGTTTTTCACTGAAGAATTACTCTTGGAAAAGCAGTCCAGGTTTTGTAGTCTTCTCACTTTGAACAGGACATAAATCATAAAACAGCAAAAGGACAACAGCATCTACAGTACTCTGGCTTCAGTCCATATTAAACTCACTTAAAAGCCTCTGTAAGCCATCTGCTTTGTGACTTGGGACGATTCTGAGAGATACAGCGTCAGCTAATTCTTGAGCAAAAAAAACAGATAGATTGCCATTTTCATATACAACTTTAACAGATCTGGATTAGCATACACTGGTAGAAGAAGATTTTGCTTTCCAACACGGTTATGAGCAGATGGAGTAAACGTTACTGCACTGTGCTTTGTTTGGTAGCAATGTAGTCCATACATACCTTAATCAGTGTCCTTGTAGTTCAGTGACAGCTGGCAACAACTCTCTCACACTCTTTTTTTTCACTGTCAGATAACCATAAAGTAGGATGAGTACAGGAACTATCATGGAGTCTCATGAGCTTCTTAAAGTAAATCTGTCACAAACTCAGAAAATTCATGCAAACTGTAATAATGCATAATCCATAACCTTTTATTGGAAACTGCATGTAAGCTGCCACCACATCTAGAAATGCAGACAGCTGAACTTTTAAACAAATCTTAACTTTTCTTGTAAAAGTTTATTTGTTGCTTGAGTCATTTTGCCTAGTGAGCTTCCTTATGGGTCTTTTTAATTTGATGGGTGGTGTCACTGACCAGAAAGGAGTACTACGAAGTAGAAGAATGCAGGGTCAAGCGTTACTTGTAGGAAAAGTTGAGATTTGCATTAGGGGTGCACCGATACTGATACTAGTATCCCTGCCGATACTTGTACTCGTGAAAATGCCCCAATACTGGCAATTTAAATTTTCAAATAGATTCAGCTGTGGCTGCTCTCTTATTGGTGTATGTCTCAGTGCTAGTCAAATGCAATGGAGGATGGCAACTAGCTATAGGGGACTACAAATTGAATCCATGATTGCTGGTTGCCATTCTCCATTGCTGAATAATCATGGATTTCTGAGATTTGTAGACCTCTATGGCCAGTTGCCATTCTCCGTTGCTGTATAATCATGGATTGATTACATCTGTAGACCTCTATTGCTGGTTGCCATTCTACATTGCTGAATATTCATTGGATTGAATTACAGTTCTTCATAATTAGAAATAAACTGGCCTAAAATCATTAGTCTGTATTATTTTAGAAAAAAGACACATGTCCCTTTAAGAAAAAGTATCGCTAATTGGTTTTGGCAAGTACCCGAGGGAAAATAATTCTAGTTGGTTTTGAAAAGATGGTATCTGTGCATCCCTAATGTGCATTGTAATGTTTGGGGAAGTTAGCACAAATGTCGAGCGCTTAAGGAACAGTCTTGAAGCCATTGTAACATAAAAAGGACAGTCTTTTATTTTCCACCATAACAGAGCTTTACTTCAGCAAACTAATATATCGCCTGCTTCGTTTCAGCCAGTAAGTAACATCACAACATCTCACGATTGTCACCTATCCTGCAAGTGACTCTTCCACACATCCCTTGTGTGTCCCAGGCTCACTAAGCCTCGTTGGCTGATCCCCAGGTTCCTACAGCACACACACACAGCCTCCTGGCTCCACTCTGGCTTCTGGGTGGAGTCCGCCTGACTCCTGGACACAACCTGTCCCTCTTCCAAGCAGGAGCCCTCATGTGCCTGCAGACCACACCACACCAACTCCTCTTCCTCTCTGTCCAGTGTCTTAATAGGGCTGTTATCAGCCACCTGGACAGTCTGGCCTGGCAATTGGCTGCACCTGGCACCAGGACTGGAGATTTCCTCCCACCCAGAGCTCTTAGAAATCTCCCGGCACCAGGATTCCAACTATGAACCAGAAAACATGGAAAGGACTGAAAAGCCAGCTCTTTCCTGATACAAGCAATTGCTTCCTGGAGCCGCTCAGCCCCTCTGGCTGAAAATCTTGGGTTACTTTAAGGCCACAGAACACCGTGGTATTGCCACAGCATATAATTCTGCTGCTTATTTCTGTTGATCATTTTGACATGCCGTTTTTGCTGAAGTAAACCTCTGCTTAAATATTTGTTTTAACATATGCTCAGTTTCTGTTGTCCAGTTTTGGAAGAGGTTTACTTTAGGCTGAAAATAGGTTGGATTTCATATACTGGCATGTTTTTATCCAATAGGTTTGCCACAGGTATAAGCTTTATCAAGGAAGCCGGACTCTGCATCCTGGAGCATATTTCATTGTTTGATTACTAAAGCAGTGAAAACTAAAATAACGGATGGGGAAACTAGGACATAAGAAAAGAAAACAGAGTGTGGAAATGGAGAGAGAAGGGACACGCAATTTGCTCTCGGCATAGGCAGGAAAAATTTCCCTATTTTGGAAAAAAAGTGAGGATCATCAGCAGCTTCATGGAAATGTCTAGAACTGCGCAGCAGCCATAGGTCCCTGTTAAAGCTGACCTTGCACTTACTTAGAGACCCCTCCCCACACCCCTTACAAAACTGTCAGTAAAAAACCTTAGTTATTATACTTACCTTTCCCTTAGCTTTCATACTGCAGAGGACAATGCCATCATCCTTCTCCCAAGATCCTAGGGAATATTGAGTAGCCAAAATTTTGTGAGATGATGCTCCAGCACAGTGAAAGAACATCTTCACATGAGACTTGGGCTACTCAGTATTCCATGGGATCTCAACAGAAGGAAGGCTGAGATCACCCTCACCTAGGCACTGCAGGTAGAAGCATGGTGATGTAACACACTGCAGTATGGAATCCAGAGGAAAGGTAAGTATATAAACTAACTTTTTTACCTACAGTTGATTTTTTTCTAATTGTAATATAGTGCTTGGCATAGTACTAAGGGCCCCCTCCCCCTGATGAATAAATGAACCTTGCATTTTTAGTACAAGGTCCGCTTCAAGTAATCGCCCACTGATTGTGTAAATGTATACATTAAACTTTTCTGCCTGAAAGCATGTGATTATGGTTACTGATTTTTAGACATGTGCACCAGCAAAAAATTTGTTTAGTTTCGTTTTGAAACAAAAAAAATAAATTTGTTTAGTTTCGTTTCGTTTTGAAACAAACCAAAAAAAATTTGTTTAGTTTACTTTCGTTTTTCGGGTCCGAAATTAAATTAGTTTCGGAGTTTATTAAAGGAATAGTCCAAAATTGACTGTTTTTTTTTTCAATTAAAGGATTTTGTCAAAAGTCTGGACTTTTTACTAACTATTTGATTTAACCCTTTAGTGAATGGGTAGGGGTACAAGTACCCCTTACTCATTCACAGGGGGGGGCGGCATCTGGGTGCCCCCTTATTTAAAGGGGTACCCCGATGCAAATAAGTCCCCTTGCCCGCAGACCCCCACAACCACCGGGTCAGGGTTGTGGGGAAGAGGCCCTTGTCCCCATCGGCATGGGGACACCCTCCCAATGCCGAGGGCACGTGGCCTGGTAAGGCGCAGGGAGGGGGGGCGCTCGATCGCCCCCCCCTTTACTGCCCTGCCGGGCCTGTGCTCGGATCAAGGGTCTGGTAGGACTGTTAGGGGGGACCTCACGTTTTCCCCCCCCATTTTTTGGGGCTGGGGTTCCCGTTTAAAATTTTGGGGGGAACCCCACGCACTTTTTTTGGTGTTATAAGGGGGGGGGGGTCCCTCCTAACATTCCTACCAGACCTAAAGGGTCTGGTATGAATTGGGGGAAACCTCACGCTTTTTTATTTTCATTTTCTGCAGACTGTAAAAAAAATAAAAATAATTTTGCTGCAATGGAATTCGTCCAAAAGCAAAATGAGAAATTGCATTTAGTCATGTAGGTCAATAGGAGAATGCCAATTCAAAAGCAAAGAAAAAAAAATCTTTATCCACTACCATACCCGGGACTAGAACCTGCGACCTTAACAATGGCAAACCTGTTCCCTAACCTCTACGCTATTGCTTCTGTACTTTAACCATAGAACTGTTGGAGAAGGTAACTGTTGTAATTGTTTATTTCCTAATGTCGTTTTGCTGCAACGAAATTCGTTTAATACAGAATTTCGGGAACTCGGGAATTTCGGATTCGTTTGCATTCTTCTTAGCTTTAATTCGGAATTCGGATGCATCCGAATCTCCGAATTTCCGAAAAATTCGTCCAAAACGAATTTCGGAACGAACCGAATCGCACATGTCTACTGATTTTTACAGGGTATGGTTATTTCATTTTTGTCACTTTGTAAGCTGCACCTTTGAAATCAGCAAATATTTCAATATTTATTTTATGTTTATCTTATCTTCTTAAAATTCACTGCAGAACTTTAAATTGCAATAGTACCATGAACTGTATGTCATCTTGTTTTATTACTCTTGGATCTAACATTTTTATTAAATGATGGTCACAAAACTGCTGCTTTAATGTTTATGTCGCTATAAAGAAATATCTTGCATCTTCAGCGTGTAGTGTAAATCAAATGATACACATTAGAGCCACTTTAGGTCCAGGGTAACACCACATACAATTGTATAGGACAAGGGGAAGAATACTTATGCAAAGCACTGTTAATATCTTACTTTTAAAAACTAGTATTCGGTAAAAATGATAGCAAAAAGTGAAAGTGTTAGTGTGGTTGACTAATTGCTGATTCCAGTTTTTCTTTTCTTTTTTTTTTCTTTTAACAACTTGAATAGTTACTGAAATGTCATAAAATAACAGAGAACTACAAAAGTGCAGCTCTGCATTATGTTGCGAACTGTACAGAAAACTAACCTTTTAACGTAAAGTACTTTAACATTGTTCTAAAAACTAGAAAAGCTTAAATTCAAAGTAAAGCATCAAGTAGTCTGTTCAGATTTTATCATACTGATGTTTGAAAGATGAAGCACATTTCTGTTCTATTTGTATAATGGCTATGTAAATATACAATTTCTTAATTTAATTTACAGACATAATTAAATATGTGTGCAGGTTATCTCCTTGTTACTTAAGAAGAGAAACCCGGATAGCATACAGTATATCTGTTTACAATGGAATAAGCTAACCTGAGTATCATGTATGCTCATAACGCAGCACGTATATGCACGCCTTTACAGTTAGCACACACATAAAGCTGAACTCTGTGCCTACGAAAAATAAAATGCTGTGTGTTTTGCTACACCATTTGATGAATAAACATGGGCAGGGAGCACTAAATGCACTATGGCGTGAGGACTTGCTCACCATTTAAATCTCAAAGTAGTTAAAGCTAAACTATGCCAGAAAATATTTATTTAAATCTGTTCCTCAATAGCCACAAAGGATATAAATCCACTTTGTGTGCACCAAATGCCTTTCGAACATAGATATTAAAAGCAGCACTGACAGCATCACCGTGCTGTACATAGCCTGTGTGAAAATCAGAGCTGTGGGTGGGACCCATCAGGTCTACCTAATACAAGCTGACTGTAGAAAACTACAGGAGGGGGTGGATACAAGTCCAGTCACCCTGCACATTGAGAGAGAACAGCAGTGACTGGTCTATATTAGAGGAAACTCCTGCACAAAGGTAAAGTGCAGCAGTGGTTTCATGGAGATAATGCACAAAGGACACCAAGATTCAACAATACACATTCCTCTTGTATTTAATTTTGCCTAAATCAGTGCTCAGTTTTTCATCAGCAGTTACTTACTATATGCACCCATTTTCTAGAAGTGCCGATTTCTGGGACTGGCTGACTAGTCACTGGCACAAATAAAGTCCAAACAAATGTGACAGCATAACTGTTTACTTTACTCTTTAGGTGAATGTTTTCACTTCAGGTATTACCATCATCTTTCTTGATCCCTTCAGACTTTACTCAAGAAACATGCATCTGTTACTTCTTATATATACAGTATACTGTAGATATCCATGTGAAAAATTAATGTTCAAGTGTGATCTGATCATAAAGGCAGGTGAGTGCTGTCCAACACAATTTTTACAGCTTAGCTGGATGGATTAATCTACCCTTGATGAAAATGGGCACTGTGAGACGAATGGGGAGGAGAAAAAAAACTAAGGTATGCAAAGAATAAAAAGCCAGCAATAATCTAGAAGTATCTATTTGTAGTTTGTCATTACCAAACATTTCTAAAGGTGCCTTTGTTGTCATTTTAAAGATAAGAGTGAAGTTTATCTTTATTCTTCATGGTGCAGGTAACTGGATGCATGCAGGGGTATGTCCTTTGCCTACATACCTTGTGCTGGAAGGTGTCTTTCTTTTTCAACCCTTAAAATTGGGAGGTATGGATATGCATAATAAGCTCAACTACGTCCTAATCTCTGCTCATAAGCATACACTAAAGTGACCAAAAGGCCATGTGTCTTCTCAACCAAAAAGATATACCATTAGAAATCCCAGCAAAGAAGAAATAATCATATCACCTGTGTCTAGTAACACAAAAAATATCTTTGTATTTTGCAGTATCTGTTCAATAAATCAGCTTTTTGGATGCACAATTAGTACTAGGAGTACAAAACAGTAACTTGCATGGTTTCACCCACCATCCTTATTTAAGCATGAACGCTCCATGCTTAGGCCTCATTCAGATGGGGCATACACATCTGTGTAGCGTGCATGCCTGTACAGGGGCGGATCCTGGGAGGGACAGCTGCTTCGTGTAATTGCACGCAGCAGCCTGTTCTTCCCTATGGGAGGAAGCGGCTATACGCTGTCATACGCACACCCGAACTTGCACGTCCCTGTGGGTCTGGGTGTCCGCACTTGGATGCAGATGACATATCTTTGGGGTTGTTTTGGGATCCAGTTGGTTATACTATACATAGTGAGGCAATGATATAGGAATAATGCTCAGGCAGTAATACCAACAATTGCCTCACATTTTTGTTTTTTCTAAATTGCAGACTATGTTTCTATGCTAGGTGTTCCTTTTCTGACTAAACAGAAAATAAAATGTAATTCCAGAAAAAAAATCAACCTGCATGTTCTTGCCTGTGCATGTGTCCTTTAGGTTCTGTTTTCAAAGAGTAAAAAACTGTGTCACCGTGTTCAATCAATTGTAACATAACTGGTTACATAAAATGTAGATCAAGGAAGCCGCTTGCTGTGTGTACACATTTGCTCAGTCTGTAACATGTTGACTTGTAGTTACTTGTAGCAAACATTACCTTAATCACAGTTATCTTAACTCACTCTTTATTATTTTATTATAAATGGAAGATGTCAGATTTTACATCCTCCAAAAATCATGAATGCAGTTCTTGCTGTATTCTCATTTAACACATGCAATTGCTCACATAAAAATGAAACAGCCATATTGTTATTACATTTTGGGGGGGTTTGGATTAATTGGGGAAGGCTTAGAACCCCTGTCAGGTTTTTATTGCTGTTGCAAGCCCTTTATTGTTGGACACCCTTGGGTGCAGACTGTCTGTGTCCAAGGTCATGCATCTGTACCTGTACAGACGTGCAAATGTGGCTTGTGTGCAGCTGTATCCTGTCATAGAGATGTACAGACTGCTGTACAGAGCTACATGCAGCACCTGTCCCTCCCAGACGTACGTTTCTGCATGGACATGCATGCTGTATGGCTGTGGATGTCTGTGTGAAATAGGCCGTACAGTCAAAAAGATCTGACGTAAGACATAAAGCAGAAGGCTTCAGAATAATTGTTGCTAGTCACAGATCCCCTTTATAGGCTGTGAATTTGTTTAGTTGTCAATGGAGTGAAGATTTATTGCCTTCAAAGCTTCTGGTCTTCCTGGCCAGCACTGATATTAACCCTGATATGCCAAACGCAGTGTTTCTAAGGCTGTAAACAAAATGCCTATTTGTTGCCTCAACTAAAAACTGACAAGAGAACTTTTTGAAGTTATGCAAAAAACAAACAAACCCACAGGTAAAAACATTTGCATTAGGATTATAGAGTAATTGTGTGCTAACAATTAAATCATAATACAAAGTATTAAGATGTCATTAAAATTGCAACTACAACTCTCTTTTTCCTTTTTATTGACTACTGCATTACCACTTTCACTACTTGCTTTGTTGTGGCTGTAGAAGAGTGGGAGGGCTTAGAATTTACACTGAACCCCTGATATTTGAGATGCTATAAAGGACTGGTGAGCTACTGAGAACAGAGTGGTTAGCTGGAAAAGTTAAAAGTTTATTTACATTAAGTGCTGCCCCCTCTCTCCTTCACTGATAACTTCTATCTACAGCCTTGGTCCCTAGTAGTGTACTAACTTTGATGATAGCTCTCCTACTACTACTTTCCTACTACTACTTAGACATAGTTTAGGTTAAGCTCAATTACAGTATTGATGTATCAATGTCAGGTCACCTGGGGGCCCCATCAGAAATTTGCTCTGGTGCCCCATAATTTGTAATTTGGCACTTGACTGCATTATTTAAATATTTTGTTTTTGAGTAAAACTTAGATGTTCACAGACCAAACACCTCTACAAACATTTTATAAATAATAACCCCTATTGTAAGGTTCTGGTTACGTTGCCAAGATCCTCTTATATTTTTTCCTACAGTGCATCGTAGCACAAGCTATCTCTGTTTAAGAACTAATAAGCTTGAAACAGCTTAAGACAAGGTGAATATATATCAACATACTGGGTGTATTGGTTCTATATTTCTGGCATGTCTGGGACCTAGATAATTACCGGAGCATACAGCAATAATCAATATATTATTGATTTCAGTCTCTAAGATAAAGATGAATCTCTCCTGTTCAGAATGTGTAAAAATTAGTGATATCTTAATATCTTTGGTTTTAAGCATTGCCTGTATTTTCTGGAAAACAGTCAGGCTAACTGAATCTTGCGCTGGTCAAACACAGTCAAAATTGGTTTTCAGTTGAATCTACCAAAATCAACAAAATTTGAATGTACTGGATAGCAAGGTCCTCATACTACATTGTGTGACAGAAGTGCTATCCGTCTCTGTGAAATACCCTAAATGACAGGCGGAGAGATGATTTTGGCAGTGAAGGGGTGGTTGAATCTCCAGAAGAGGTAGCTCAGGAGGGGATTCTAATGTAGGATATGTGGGTTTTCTGCACAAAGGAGAGAGACTGCAGTAAGTTAGGGTCAGGAACCTGTGCTGCTAGGGCAGTGATGAAAGTGGACACCTTTTTCAGGCCAGGGCTGATGTACCCAGGCTACGACTATGGTGTAAATCCCTGCTCTGGATGCAGCATCACAAGATGGAAAAGAAGTGTCCATGAGTGGAACACACCAAGGATGTGTGTGTCCAGGTCTGCTGTCCTAAACAGACAGACTCTATTCTAGTTGCATGTGGAGCCTGGTGGGGTGACAAACTCTTGTCAGAGCCAGGTGACTGGAAATGATTTTGTTGCTGTATAAGGCTTGATAAAAATCAGGTTATGAGATGCTCTAAGCTTGGCTCACCAAAGAAAAAATATTTCTTTGAAAGACAAACTTAGACAATCTGAAGAAAAAGATCGGGAGAGTAACAACTGACAGTAATGTGAACGGATTAAAATTCCCAGAAAAGTTGTGAGATTATAGTGACAGAGGAAATAACCAGAGATGAAGTTATTGAGGAATGTACCTCTCAGCAACTCTGGAGGAGATTGCTTACAGAACCAGTTTACACGAGCTTGCAAGAACTATTGAATTATCTGACCACCTGCATTGTATACCTGCTGGCAGTAAAACATGTTAAAAAATTATATAAAGACTGATTTATGAAGGAGTTGAAAATCTTTAAACAATAAATTGTTTTACTTTTCACTTCAATTATCCAATCATGTGATAAGCAAATTCATGTTTACTTACTTGACCTGAATATAAACATAGGTTATTGTGTGAAGAGTGTCAATTTCATTAGTAAATCAGCCCAATGCTGTCTTTAAATTTCATAGAGGAGACTAAGGTCTGTTTTTCTGGGTTTAGAAAGTTAGAGGATTTTCACTTTGAGATTCACACTGACCGCCTAATAAGTAAAGCCTGTTGCACAGCCGATGCGTAGTTTATGGACAGTGGTATAACAAATGCTTGCTGAATTACAGCAGCGAGAGATTAATGAACCACCGGGAGGCTCTATTACCTGGGTATCTCCCTAGTTGGTGTACCTAAAAGATCTGGTATCTGAGCCCATGTGCATGATGTGCTAATCAAGGAATAATCAGCACAAGGCATCTAATTCCCTCTATGGAGGATATTCTGACAGCAATTGAAGTCAGGTGCCTCTAAGCAGCATGCATTTAAAGAACTAAATAGAGCACTTATGCCACAATTCTAGCACATTTGACCCAGTTGCCATGATCCGAATTATTGTTGATGCAAGACCTATGGGTTTACATGCAAGCAAGGCATTTACTGATATGAGAGATATCACAGACTAAAAAAGAGGTGTTAGCTGTTGTTTAGGAATTGGAAAGATTTTACACATATCTTTATGGATTTGATTTTGAAATTGTGGCAGCTCACAAGTCATTGAAGTTAAAGTGACACTAAACTCAGAAAGTAAATCTTAAAAATGCATTCAAGTACCTTAACTATTAACAAAAAGTATCTTATGTGTGTATCACTCAGATGTATCCTCAAATCATCTCTGAATTGGTGCTGACACTGTCCTTCCTTCTGGAGGGTGACTACTTTTGTTCCTCATGGTCCTTGTGCGTGTTGTAAAGTACGGTAGCCACCGCTCCAAGCTCACTCCCACGATGGACTATAATATCAATACAAATTAGTGAACTAAATGTGAGATTGTAGTCTATCACTGGAGCAAGCTTGAAGCATTGGAGAGTTATTGCTGTCTGAGCTTTTCTGTGCCAGTGAGTTAAAAATCCTTCCAATGAGTCACAGACAGAATAAAAGTAATAACTATCCCACTCTATCAAAAAAAAAATGGTTTGAGTTAAGCTTTAAAGTAAATCTAATACTTTGCCCATACACTAGGGCAGCACACACTACCCTTCCTTTCACTAACTCACCTGCTCTGCCTGTGCACATTACAACTTGAATCTTATACTGGGCTGAGGGCTTTCCCCACACCCTTTTTGTCACTGCTGGGCCAATCACCAAACACCAGTGCTATAACATGGGAGAGAGGACAGAAGATTCATCATTCCTAGTGGCCAAATAAAGCAGTGTTGGAGCCAAGAGAATACAAGTATTTCATGCTGGATAGGGAGTAGTGTTAATAGATCTGTAGCTTTGGTATGCATGGGCGAAGCACAGGTTCGCCTTAAATCGTATCTAAATCCATATACAAAAATGTAATATATTGCCGGTTACCAGTCCTTAGATGGAGTGGCAGCATTAATTTTCTTTTGTAAGGCTTTTCCCCCCTTTATTTTCACCTGGTAATCCCATGAATAACTCACCATGGGTGGCTACATTTACACCACCACTGTATCTATGAAGGTTGCCAACCAGACAGGTTTATGACTATGTCTGTCTTTGTTCATCTCTTTTAAATGTTGGCTAATGATAATAGTAGTTCGCATAAGAAAGGTTACATTTTTCCATCTTCACTCTAGATCACAGAAATGATCAAGGACACAGCATTTCTGAAAAGATCAAGTATTTTCTGTACGTGTGGAAACTGTTTTAGCATGTAATAATAAAATCAATGCAGCCAGTCTAAAGACTAGTACGTTGCAAAATATTACAAAAATAATAATAATAATGTGTTGAGTAGTGAAAATTGCTTCATTGATTTGACCTGTCCTAGTTTGTATGGTTCAGTGTGGCGTGGTTCACGTAGAGTTTTGCCTGGCTTGATAATAAAGCTACCTGTGTCATACACTACATTCCTTAAGATTTCACTTTTTATTCTTTTCAGCTGATCAAACTTCAGTATCATGATAGATGTGTCAGTATAAGAACAGGTAGGGAGTTTAAGGTCAGATCAGGAAAGAAGTAAATGAGATGAGGCGTTGATGTTTGCCTTTTCCTATTTACCTATCTACCTGCTGTATGCAATCACTTATGTTTTAAGAACAAAGTCTTTGTGGCATAAAGCTGGCACGCTAGGATGCTTTGGGCTGTTCTCTATTAAAAAAAGCAGACATTAATTTTTGAAGAGCAAAGAAATGCAGACACTAATAATAATTAGTACTGTTTTATAGCTTTTGTCTGAGTTGTTTTTTGTGTTACTTCAGTCATCACATATTTAATTTTAAACAAAAGTTTCGCTGTTATTGATCTAGCTCTTGCTAAACCCTTCATGTTTGTAATAGTAATGCTTAGCCACCAAGGGCTTGCTGAAAATGACCTTGCATCGACTTTGCTTAAAAGTAGTTTGCAATACAAACAGTGCGTATCCACTTTCATCTTCTCCTTTACATATTCATGCGATTTTTGCTACACTTATAATTCCTGTGAATAAATCGACTGTCTCTGAAGTCTGTCAAAATAAAATGCTAAAAATAGCTGAATTTAAGTACATATTGAAATGTGTTCAGGATAAGCACAAGTACCATAGTGAGATTAAAGTGGACCTAGCCTCAGTAGTATGTTTTAATGTTAAGTGGATGCATCCTAAATAATGGTAACAATACCTTACAGATATGTATTGCCTTTTACAAAGATCACAGTACTTCCTCTGAAAATGCCTTGATCTGCTTTGCTCTCCAGAAGATAGGAGCCATCTTTGTCCAGGCATTATCAAATATCTACTTCCTAAACTGGGATTAGGGCTCAGAAATGACACCATCATGTAAATCCTGGCGCCTTTGCAGGTCCTGGGGTGGTTTACAATTGTCTAACAGAGATGGTACCATCTCAGCCTAGGCAAAGTAACTGGAATAGAGTTTAAAGAGTGCATTATAGTGATGAAAGGTGGCACTCTTTAAACCAATATCCTGTTGCTGTATATTGTAATAAATTAATTTATTTATGCAGATTTGTAAAGTTACATAAAGGTTCATTTAGGGGGCATTTTCCACATGTGGTTTTGTCGCTAACAACATTTTACCAGGTATCACTAAAATTCAACTTCTGGTGAGTGAGCAGTTATACCTTGGTTTCTCTGTGTTTCCGGAAACAATAAGAAAATGGAAGTGAAATATTAGAGATTTTGCTACTGGTGAGGTGTCCCCAGTGGGAGAACTGTTTGTGACATGGCTTTAGGCTGCAAGTCCTCATGATGCCTATAAAAAGCTGATAAAATCCATAAGGTTGTTTGCGAAGCTTATTCATGACATTCATAGTCTGCAGCTATAATCTGCAGCTAACTAGTAACTATGAGTATCTATGACCATCAAATAACCTTTATAATATAGTATACCTTTAAAGTGAACCTGCATTTTCCCCATACTAGGCAAAGTAGTAGGTTAAGTTCACAGGAGGAACCATAATCAATATGTACTTTCTCCCTCTATACTCCCCATTGCCTCCATCTGATAACAGGGAACCCTGCAAATGTATTAACTTGCTAAGCTAAGCAAAACAAATCTTACACAG
>NW_017306532.1:700113-713964 GCF_000935625.1 Nanorana parkeri
TTTGCTGCAGGGGTGTCACATGTTGCCCTATAACAAACACCTGGTAGTACAGAATAACAGTGTAAAGCTGAGGTGAGCAATGGCTCTAACCTTAAAAGGGAACTTGTTACTTTGGCAAGTATGGGCAAAATATAGACTTTACTGTATCTGCAGTTAACTTTGTTGGGTTCTTCTGGCCCCACTTTCCCTTTACAATTTTATTGCTTGCTATGTGTTCTGTTGGACTATAGAGCTCTTTTGTCTACAGGCAAAATGGCTGCTGAAATCCTCTTAAACTGATGGTAACTGACAGCCACACAATCTTTATGAAGGAAGAATTTCATGAACATTACCATTTTTTAACATTAGACCTGTAGAAGGTGCTTATAATATTTTGGATGCAATTTTCCCTACTGTAGTATGTAACTAATTACCTGTTCTATTAGTTGATGAAATCTTACTCCAGTATAGAGAAAGGACACTGGGTGGAGGAGGAATTTTTCTGAGGCAGTCAAAGAGAAAACACCTATTCTCTGAAGCCTAAAGAAAATAAGTTTTGAATTGTGACTGAAAATAGAGACTGTTCTTTGGAGTAACATGTTTACCTCAAAGGTATCTAAAAATCGTTAGGACCAGAAAACCTGCACCCTAGGATACTTAAAGGATACTTAAAGAGCTCAGCCATTTTATAGCAAGACCGTTATTCCTCATTTTCAAGGACTCTATACTGAATGGCGTAAAGCTACAGTAGTACCAATATTCAAAAAAAGGTTCAAGATGCCAACGGGGAACTACAGACCAGTCAGTCTAACATTAATTGTATGCAAACTGTTTGAGGGAATGATAAAAGACTATTTAGTGGATTTTGTTCGTGACAAAGGTATAATAAGTGATGATCAGCATCGATTTAGGAAGACCAACCTATTACCATTCTATGAAGAGGTGAGTAGAGATCTGGATAGAGGAAAGCCAAATGGATGTGATGTACCTGGATTTTGCAAAAGCATTTGACACCGTATCACATAAACGCTTAATACACAAGCTTAAATCTATGGGCATAGACGAAATGGTGTAAAGGGATAGAGAACTGGCTACTAGAACGTGTCTGGAGAGTATTTATAAACGGTTCTTTTTTTAATTGCTTGACAGTGGTGTGCCCCAGGGTCCTGTGCTAGGCCCAATACTGTTTAACCGGTTTATTAATGATATTGGGGAAGGTGTTGATAGCCATATTTCTGTGTTTGCAGATGATACTAAAGTTGGGAAGGTAATAGACATGGGTTTATACATTATAACATTACTGGAGGACCTGAATAAAATAGGGGAGTGGGCAACTATATGGCAGTTGAGGTTTAACCACTTTGCTTACCCAAATCCCATTGGCGGGCCACCGTAATGAAACGGCTTTGTTTTCCTGCGAACGCAGAAAAAAACCAGTTGAATGGAAACAGCCGTTACCGGCTGTTACACATAAAAGCGAATCGGCGGCTCTATGGCCGTCTGATCGCATGTATGTGCTGCCCTGCGCGCAACCACCCCTCCCGCAGTGCTGCCACCCCGCCGCCCCCTCACCTTCAATCCCGGGCTCCGCTGCCTCATCTGCGGCCCGGGACCGGCTCAGGTGGGTGTCAGGAGCAAGATCAGCGTCTTCCTCCTTGCTGATCTCCCTCCGACGTCTGAATGCGGAAGTGATGTGTAATACATCACTTCTGCATTCAGCTGTCATTCCTCTGGCTGCTATAGCCAGAGAGGAAGCTGATGAAGCAAATCTCTGCTTCATCAGCTTCTTTGGCGGTCTCCTAATTTCTCCATAAAGTGGACCGGTCAGTGTGCCTGTGCTATCATATAGGGGATTGTAAGCCCCCTATGTAATAGCAATAACATTAAGTGTAAAAAAAGTAAAAAATAAATGAAAGTCACATCTAAAGAAATGTGGAAAAAAAACCCGCCTTTTTTTAAAGTCCCCCGTAAATATGCGTCGGGTATGACAACGTGTGAAAACGACAATTGCACTACACATGTTACATATTGCCGCGGACGACAGAGTGAGAGCAATAATTTTAGGGCCATCAATCACTGATAACACTAAACTGATGAGCGGTAAAAGCTTTTAAAGCGTTGCCTAAGTCCAATTTTGGGTATTGTAGTTTTTTGAGGTTTCACAGGCACGTGCAATTTTTTTTAAAGGCTTGACATGTTTGGTGTCTATTTACCCGACGTGACCCCGTGTTTTATACTGTACCAAAAAAATTGGGTAATAATAAATGTTTCATAATTTAATATAGGGGAAACAGCCCCCCCCCCCCGCCCCCAAATTTACAGTAATTTTTCCTTACTATAGTAAAAAATAAAAACTGCAGTGGTGCTTAATTACCACCAAAAGAAGGCTTTATCTGTCCCCAAGAAATGGTATAAAATTAATTTTAGTACAGCGTTGCATGACTGAATAAATGTCATTCAAAGTACCGCAGTGTTGAATACTGAAAAATAAATAGCCTGGACAGGAAGGGGGTTGAACCATCAAGTGGTTAATGTTGAAAAATGTAAAGTAATGCATTTTGGGGTTAAAAATAGGCAAGCAAAATACACAGTAATGGGTACTCCACTAGGGAAGTCAGAAATTGAAAAATATTTGGGGGTCATAGTAGACCGCAGATTGAATAACAGCACGCAATGCCAGGCTGCGGCAAACTAACCTAGCATGTCTTGCATTAAAAAGGGAATGTACTGTACTCATTACTGTAATGTCCAGAGAAGGGCAACAAAACTAATTAAGGGGCTGGAGGATCAAAGCTATGAGACAAGCTTGATAAATTTAAATTTGTTCCCGCTGGAAGGGGGCGTGTTTTGTATATACAAAATGTTTGGCAATAAACTTTTTACTGTACACTTGCTAACAAAGACTAGAGGCCACCACCTAAAATTGGTGGAGAAAAGATTACTCACACAGGGAATAGGGTCTTATTTTCAGTCAGTGGTTTAATTTTGGAACTCTCTGCCACAAGCAGTGGTATCAGCTGAGAGTATTGAATCATTCAAAAATCAATTAGATACCATCCTAAGAGACCATAACATACAGGGGAACAGGTACTCTTAAAACTGAGACCACACAGGGACTCATATACACACTTCCACGCACAACACCCACACAGACACACAAAGGTTGAACTTGATGGACCTGCGTCTTTATTCAACCTCAAATACTATGCAACAATGTAAAAATGATTAAATAAGATAATAAGTTATGACATGCTACACTGCACTCCCAGAGATGAGGGAATGATATTGAAACTTATGGTGCTATAAATGGTGCTATCATGATGCTATAAAAGAACTTCTGTGCAGAGGAATGAAGTGAAAATTGCACAGAGAATGGAAGATGGGTCAGAAAGTACACCAACATGGTGGAGTGATTACCAAGAAAGAAGAGGTAAGACCTCCAGTATCTCACAGTGTACTACGTTAAGGTGCACTTCACTGATGGATCCTTTTCAATTATAATTTTGTTCAACTCTGGAATTTATTCTTAAAATGCATTTAAGTACCTTAAATATTAACAAAAATTACGTTTATTTGTTTATCACTTGGCAATAGATCCTCAAATCCTCTCTGAATTCGTGCTGACACTGTTCTTCCTTCTGGAGGGTGAATACTTTTGTTCCCCATGGTCCCTGTGTGTGTTGCAAAGTAGCCACCGCTCCAATCTTGCTACTGTGATGGACTACAATCTCACATTAAGTTTACTAATTTGTATTGGGATTGTAGTCTATTATGGGGCGAGCTTGGAGCGGTGGCTACTTTACATAAATACGCTCTGGGATAACCTTCCGAGCGAAGAAACTCCCTAGAGGTTAGGGAGTGGCCCCACCGGCCAGGATATATATACTAACATGATAACTAATTCAAAGAGCTCTGTATGCACCTCGGCATATTCCATATAAAAATGCAGAGAAATTATATACTGTATATTAGAAATAGTCATAAAACTTAATGAAATGCATCAGCACATGCCTCTTTTTTCATGGATTCTTTCATCAGCTGCTCTTCATAATGCTAAATAAATTCATCCAAATAATTACAAATCAACTCAATTTAATAGATGGATGAGAAAAACGTTTTGATAAGAGATACATTTTAATCATAGCAAAGTAATCAAGACAGCGTTGTGGTTATTTAGCCAGCACCTTTGCCTTGCTGAACATTTGAGTGTGATGCCTTTATGGCATATTTTCTGCTTATGTTTGATTGGGTGTTTTCCAGGGGTATCCCCTACATTTCAACACATATTGGTAGGTTACTTGGATTTTCACTAAACCCTTCCCAGGTTGCATGCACCTCTGAAACAGTAGCAAAATGTTTTCATGTACTCTCCTAAGCTCTGCATGATATGAGCTCTCCCATTCCTAGAATGACTAAGTTTTGTATTAGAAACAATACAAATTCCTTCTCGTTCATTGAGGGGCACAGGATTGGGATGTCCAAAAGCTACAAAACACTAACAAGCCCACATCACAGCAACAAAACCTAGGACTGTCTGCTCAAAATGCTGCCTGTAAGACCCTATGCCTGAAGCTGGAATCAGAGGAGGCTTTAACATCTTGATAAAACTTAGAAACCTTCTGAACAGAAGACCAGGTGGCGGCGGCTCAAATTTGGGAGACAGTAGCCTGATGTCAAAACAAAAATGCCAAAAGGCAGCACTCAGAGATCTGGTAGAGTGTACCTTAACAGGAGAGGGTGAAAGACAATAAGCGTGGATAATCTGTCTGAGCAGTTGCGAATAGGTGGAATGAGAACCAGATTCCCCTTAGTAGAGGTATGATCAAGAGTGAATAGGTTTCTCTATTTGAAGAGGTTGCTGTGAGATAAACATATACAGCACATACTACATGATGCATTGGAGCAAGAAGAACAATGTCCTAGTTGAGGTGAGAGGCTGAAAATACCTTGGGAAGGAAGGAGGTTTTAGGCCTTAACACTATCTTGACCTTATGAAAAACAATCTTTGCAGGACAAGGCCACCTGCTAAGAAACAAGCCTCACAGAGGTGATGGTGACAAGCAAGGCAACCTTGTGAATAAAAGCGGAAAGAGGAATATTCCTGATAGGTTTAAAAGGCAATTTTTGAAGAGCTGAAAGTACCAAACAGATCTCAATGTGAAACACAGAGGGAACTACATGTGAAACACCCTAAACAAAGGTCTTAATTAAAGACCGGGATTCCTGGTGTGATCTTTCCTCACACCAAGTGAAGTATGCTTTACATGTGTGATAGGAGACCTTGTGGGAAGTAGACTTCCAGGCCTTTAGCATTGTGGAAATCACAGATTTAGAGATACCCCTGTGTCTCAAGACTTGGCCATCAAAAGCAACCTAAATCCAGTAAGCGTGGAGCAGGGCGTTCAATCACTCCTTTGACAGAAGGTCCCCATGGTCTGGAAGAGCCTATGGAGCATCTGCCAGGTGTCTGATCAGGTCAAATTATCACATATATCTGGACCAATCTGAAGCTGTGAGTATCATCTGAATAGCCTCCAACTCGATCCTGCAGAGCAGATGAGAAAGGGGTTTCAAGGGAGGAAAAACATAGATCATGTTGTACTAATCCTACCACCAGAACCACCAGAGCATCCACCTCCAGAGCCACCAAAAGATCTCTTGAAATGGAGGCAAACCTGTTTAGTTTGTGGTTGAACCTTAATGCTAGGAGGCTCACATCTGGTCCCTCATCTAGTGCACCGCTCCAAGAACACCTCTGGGTACCTAGGGTCCAGGAACTGCCTGGTGGATTCCATGTGGATTTTTTGGATCAGAATTAAGGCATGTCATGGGATTAAAAATGGGCCCTATACCCCTTTTCAATTTGGGACTGAAAAATTTAGGAGTAAACTCCGAAACTTCTACAGTAGGGACTGGTGTGCACTGCAGGCAGCACCAGAGCCGTAAGTGGATCCAGAGCTGGAAGGGCCCATTATAGCAGGATTGCTCTCCGTGTGTCTGAGATGATTTGCTGCAAGGCAGGGACGATGTAGCTCAGAGTATAAGGTTAAACCTTGGGTACTCATGAACGAGCTGGTAGAAGCAGGAGAGATTCAGGTCATTCACATCAAAAACCAACTAAAAAAGATACCAGTGTCACTTGCAACTAAGAACAGTAGCAGAGCATGATATCTCACGCTGAATTGGCGGGAACAAGAGCACAGAGCATGCACATGTGTGTGGCACGCCCCTTAACTAAATCACTCAATCCTTTAGAGCAGGGGTGGCAAACAAAAGGCCCGCGGGCCGAATCCGGCCCGCCGGACCTTGTAATGTGGCCCGCACAGCGCTGCCTGCTTTCAGGATGGCGGAGCGGTGAGGGGGAGAGAAGCCGTGCCCGCAGCTGTCAGGATGGAAAATATGAGTGATAAATGGGTGTGGTTACTGGGGGTGTGGCCACTAAAGGGTGTGGCCACTGAGGGGTGTGGTCACTGAGGGGCGCTGTAAAGCTGTAAAGCTTTCTCGCACAGGGCGCCTAAAGGCCTAAGGCCGGCCCTGATCGGGACCATCCCTGAGTGAAATCCTGAACAGAGCCTGGGGTGGATTAAGACATACAGTATGTGTCACTGCTCTGGCTCATACACTGGTGTGTGTATATTTTAACTTAAAGTACTGTAAACATGGCTTTTGTCCTTAGAGCAGCTAAGGATAGCCTAGCCCATAGAACATGGTAATATGAGCTTTGAGCTCCCTCTGCTGGATAAAAGTAAAAGTTTAACATATTGATACTTTATATGTTTACTTGATGGAAAAAAAAGAATGTTCATAGTGGCAGAGATTGCTGGCAGTTTTTTGGGCAGTTTTTTTCCCCCATCCAGCGGGCTGGATGGGGGGAAAAACGCAAAGTACTGATAACACAGGAGATCCACCCACAGAGGGATGGTACCACTATAGCCCAATAAAAAAAAAGGTACTATAGCCCAATACAAAGGGAGGGAGCCGCCTATACAGGGAGGTACAAGAGCTGGTCCAGGTAGGAAGGTAGGGGAGAGTACAGATGTGAGGAATTTTTAGGCGCAATCCTGACCCCTGCACTGTGTACGTAGCGTACTTTTGATGGTGGGAGGGCTCTTGACATCTGCTGTATTGGGAGTGGGGTGCTCTAGATGTCTGCTTATAATTATTATGAGAATAATTTAATTCCATGCCAGTTGAAAAGGAGGGTTGCAGACTGCTGGTATCGTCCACAGGAGAACTTTATTGAGGACACCATGGTGTTCGGTCTGAGCAGTCTCCAATAATTTTCTTGTGGATGTTACCAGTGATGTGTGACCCTCTTTTTCAAATTTACATCACCTGCTACAGAAGTGTGAGTGGGCTCCATGCTGGTCTGCACCTGCCCTTTACAGCACTGCAATGGTTACATACCATGGCAGGTGGAGCAGTAAACTTCGGATATACTGACCAATTCCATATCACTTTATCAATTCCATATCACCAGTAGCAACTGAATGCAGAGGCAACTATTTATGATAATAAAGAGTAGATGCATAGTCCTATACAACCGGCCCTTTGAGGGTAACCATACTGCTGATGCGGCCCCCGATGAATTTGAGTTTGCCACCCCTGCTTTAGAGTGAACCCTTTTTATGTAAAACAACCGAAAATAGGGATAATAAAGGTGTCCAACAGTCCTAGTAGGTAACTCTTTGAGCTTTGCCTACATGGCCTACTCACAAAATAATTTGTCAGAGATTGGGTCACATCAGAGGTCATGCCACAGCTCTGGATGAGAGAAGTGTTTACTAAAACAGTACACTCAGGTCTGGAAAGCATCACAATGCAGGACCCAGTTCCCTAAGACACTTTTCAAGCTAGCACTGCAGTTGCCTATGCCAGCAGGATTCAGGTACTGCCTTCAAAGTTATTGCTGAGGATACGACAATCCAGATATCTGCATATACAGACAAGCTCAAGCAGCATATAGGGAAGCGTTGATTGAAAAAAAAATAAAAGCTTGCATTACAAAAACCTAAAGGAAACAAAAATTGGAGAACGGAAGCGCCACTACCTGGCGCAATAAATGTGGTGAGGCCTGGTGAGAGGGATAAGTAATGTACTCACCTATGGTAGGTGGATCATTCGCTTTTAGGACGGCCGTCAGATGGAATGGAGCAGGTGCGGGAGACGGTCCTTCTTGGGATGGGTGGTGTAGTGGTGCGACACAAAAAACAGGAAGGTAAGATGAGGGAGGTAAGCACAAGAAAGGAGAGATTTTGTAACTCACCGCGAGGAAAGTAAAAGCTGGCTCTCAACGACAGATGTGGGCTCTTGTAGAAGGCTGCAGGATAATCCTATGGATGGGTGCTGGCGTGGCGGTCCTGCTGGACATCTGCGGTGTCCGGCGGTGTGTAGAGACGCGGTGCTGGAGGGTAGTGTGGATGCCGAGGTGTTGTGATGGCCCTCCTGATATGCCTGCTGGAAGGGGGGTGAGGATCCGAGGTGGAGGCAGAGGTGGATGAACGCTGGGTCCTCCTGATAGTCCGGCGAGTCTGTGTCCTCAGACTGTCGGCTTCCGATGACGGTGCAGAGGTGTGGAGAGGCAGAGGGGGCGGAGCCCAAGGGTCAGGAATAGTTTTGGCTCGGTGGAGAGATGGAGTGTTTCAAACACTCAGTGGGTCCTGGGTTCGTGCTGGCGACGCGTTTCGAAGGCAATACCTTATTTTTCAAGCCGATATGTCAGAGCTGATCAAGACGGCGTTGGCGGGAAAAACAGAGTTTTTATGTGTTGGGGTGGGGAGGGGCCCTGGTGTGTGGGCGGAGTTGATGGATTGTGATAGGCCGAGAATAAGGGGGGGTGGCTAAGGTCTGGGAATGAGATGAGATTGAATAAGCCGAAGCTGAGAGGTTGGGCTAAGGACAAGTGGGCGTGCTGGAATTCAAGATTGATTGGTGTTTCAGGAAATCTGTTCGTACTGAGTCCCGAGTCAGAGATAGGACTGAAGGGATAGTGGGCGTCGTTTGCGGATGTACCGAGGCCAGGTCAATTAAAGTGACAGGCCTATAGAATAGCTTTCAGATAGCTGCTGTTGTGATAGCAGCTAATGGGATAGGTGGTGAAAAATAGTTGGTTATTGAGGGGGGAAGGGAAAAGGGGAAATCAACAGGAAGAATATCCAAAGTAAAGGTAATAGATGGTTAGATCTACAGAGTTACAAAATCTCTCCTTTCTTGTGCTCACCTCCCTCATCTTACCTTCCTGTTTTTTGTGTCACACCACTACACCACCCATCCCAAGAAGGACCGTCTCCCGCAACTGCTCCATTCCATCTGACGGCCGTCCTAAAAGCGAATGATCCACCTACCATAGGTGAGTACATTACTTATCCCTCTCACCAGGCCTCACCACATTTATTGCGCCAGGTAGTGGCGCTTCCGTTCTCCAATTTTTGTTTCCTTTAGTACACCTGTTGGACACCACGGTCCGAACACCACGGAAGCTGCACACCCGCAGAGCAAAAAAGACGCTCCCATTTTTCTACAAAATTAAAAACCCACACCCCCCCCCCCCCCTCCTTCAAACTCTCTCCTTAAAAATTCCCCCACGCTCCATTCACGAACGTGGTACCCACCAAGTACCACCACTCATCCCACCTTTTTTGAGCGCCACACATGGGGTAAAAACTCTTTGAACTTTTCATTACAAAAACCTAAGAGCATTATTGATGAGAATTCTGATATCTATTGAGGAATCATTATAGAAGGAGCATCAATTAATACATATCTTGTCTGCAATTGGCTTGCAAAGGAAACAATATATTTTATCATTTTGAGAATGCTTAAAGGAAACTCGTGCTGTGAAAATATGTAGGTTGCTCTTGCTGACCTCTCCTTCTAGAAATGCTAGCTGCCAATCTATGACCTGTTGCAGTTTGGCCATTCATCAGAATTTAAAAATCACTTACCCGTAAGGGTTCAACGTTCGTAAACCAAACTTCAAGGCTTCCTCCCACATGCCAAGACTGATGCATGAATCCATGGCTAGGTCAAGAAGCTTCAGCTGTTGAATATTCTTGTCTGGTAGCCCACTGTTATTGAGCAGTTTCATACTCAGATTCAAGACTTCTTCTCTTTCTGTTACTAGAATTAAGAATTTGTATTTTTCCCAGCATGAACAGCCTCTTTCATCATTGCAGCACTTCATTTTACTTGGTTAAACCAATGTGATTTCTGGCAGTCATTCAACATGGAAGATTGGCGACATCTAGTGGAATTACTGAGGGGGGCTCTGGATTGCAGGTAAATATTGCAGCAAAAGCTGCCTTTTTTATTTTTATTTTTGGGTTTGTTTTTTTTAAACTTGACTGGAACACAGGTATTCTGCTGATGTTTAGGTGATACACTATATAAATGGGAGTGCACACACTCATTGGAAAGATTTCCTTTCCCATTACCAGTGTCTATCTATTTGATCCTGCTAGAATAAACTGTAGGCCATACAATCCAAGTGTGGTTTCTAAAGTATAAAAATGTCACCTTTAACTAAGTAAAGCCAGCTTGCTATTTACTTTTGTTAGGCATAACACTTAATGCTCAAGACTGTACAAAACAGAAGCCTACTGCTGCCTAATGTGTCCATCTGTCGCCCCATAGGAAGCATTCTCTCCACAAGCAGGCATGGGGTTTATATGAGCAGCGATCAGGTATATTAGGCCTCAATGAAGCACGCTGATCTCATCTTTAATAAATGCTTAGGATTGTAGAATCATGCACATAAAGGGATATTTAAATACTGCAGTGTTCATTCACAATCCTCCCTTATTTTATACATGGCGGTATACTTTAGAGTTACCTGTTAGGGTCAAGTAATATCTGTCTGATATAAGAAAAAAGAGTTTTTGTGAGATTAGAGATTCTTATCAGTGGGATTTCTATCCTGGTATAATGATATTTTAGTAGTTCCCCCATGGGCTAACAGATTAGCAGACCCCCGCCAGCTATACAAGGGAACACTTTTGTTGAAGGAGATCGTGCAGCAGGTGTTAAGTTGCTGTCAGTTAACTCTATCTGCAGATGTTACATGACAAAAAGGATAAAGCCAAGTGTTTTATGTCCCCTAAGGCTAAATACTCCACTTATAATCCTTGTTTTAATAAATATCACTGACAGCTTAGCCTGCATTTTCTGGTACATAAATTAAAAACACCGAAATAAAAATGTAAATGAATTGTGAACTCTTCTCTCTATAAAGCTAAACTCCAGTCAATCCAAAACATGTATAGCTGTCCCCTATCTATTACACTAGGATACAAATCCTATGTAACTATGTAAAAAACTTAAATTAATTGTAACTCTTCTCTCTTTAAAGCTAAATTTCAGGTAAGCCAAGAACATGTATAGCCGTCCCCTATCTATTATACTAGGACCCAAATCCTTTGTGTTCAGCTGCCCACTTTATACAGGATCTGTGCTGTTCATTGCCACTCTGGGACTACAGTTCCTAGAACTCTTTTGAAGCACCACCATATTATCAATATACAAAATGACAGCAACAAATTAATATCACAAAAAGAATAATACATGCAGCTCATTGGCATAGTGGCTAACACTTCTGCCTTGCAGCACTGGAGGTCCCCAGTTCAAATCCAGGTCAGAAATACTATCTACAAGTAGTTTGCATGTTCTCCCTGTGCTTGCGTGGGTTTCCTCTGGGTAGTCCGGTATCCTCACACTCCAAAGACATGCTGGTAGGTTACATGGCCCTGTATGCATGTGAGATTGGTACCTAAGATTGTAATCTTCTTGAGGGCAGGGACTAATGTGAATATGTAAAGTGCTGCGTAAATTGACTGCACTAAAAATAAATACCTGTAATAAATAGAGGTAGGAGCATTGCACTAGTATTCAGTCCTTGCTTGACACTCTTGGAGATTAATGTTGTTGCATTGCCTGGAAACAGCACTGTCACTGCAAAAAAATGCATTAAAATCTGTAGTCCATTGTGAGGAGATAGGGGTGGAATTTTAGTGCAGATTGAATTTAGGAAAAAGGGTGCTAGTCTGAAAACAGACGAATAGGCATGGGCATCTATGGTAGAGGCTAAAAACAGGAAGACTTTTGGATGGGCAAGGGATAAAGAATGTTGAACCAAACAGGACATATGAGGGAGTGCACAGTGATATCAAGTGGTTTTTATTGAGCCCAGAGTCAGATTTAAAGGATACATGTACTTTCATGTATCAACAGCTTCCCCCTCTCACATGTATTAACAGCTTCCCCCTCTCACATGATAGATGCATCCTTACCTAGATCTGACTGTTACTGCCTTCTGCAATGTTCACAGCATGGAGCTGTAGCAGTAGGTCATCTCCTAATATTGGGCATCTATAGAATGTTCTAGAATGTAACAGATGCATCCAGGAGCCATCAGCATTGAATTGCCTCTGAATGAGCAGCTGTTTCAGGCGGGTCTTGTCTCCCTCACAACCGCCCCCCTCATGCTTGTTATTGCCAAATTCCTGATCAGAGTAAGCAGAAAAACAGACCCAAGGTCAGAGGTGTGGCTGGGTGGGGTTACCATGGCAACGGCTGTGCTGGTGGGGCTCTGTGGACCAGAGTCATGGGTCATTTGCTAAGGCATGACTCATTAAAGAAGTCATAAAAAAATACCCTTGCAGTAGGACTACTGCCCGCACTGCAAACGTTAAGGGTCCACTCACACTACGCATTGTGTTAATCGTACATTAGTGTGCACTTGGCACATGCTATCGCACAATTCCCCTAGCATGTGGTACCCTGTGCTTGGTGTGTTGTACTGCAATTCATTTCAATGGCACCCCAACCCAGCAGACATAGGGTACCACAATACCATGCATGGAAAAAGTAGAGCATGAACTACTTTTTTCTCACCGTGCTGCAATGCAACTATCTCTCCTCACTCTCTCCCCTGGCTGTCTCTCCTCGCTATCTCTCCTGGCTGTCTCCCCTCGCTCATCCTCCTGTCTGTCTCTCCTCGCCCATCCTCCTGGCTGTCTCTCCTGGCTGTCTACCTTCGCTCTCTTCTGTATTTTCTCTGAAGAAAAGTGTTCGGGTTTAGCTTAAAGAAAACGTAACAACCCTATTCATAGCACAGTCCTTTCTTAAAGGAGAACTATGGGGTTCTATCTTTTCTTTATTAATGCATTCCTTAGGCTAAATAAGTAAATTATGTAATTTACTCTAATTAGCCAAAATGCGCAATAAGGCTGTAAAACCTAATTTAAGGTGGTGGGCGGGGCTAAGCGCCGCAATGAGGAGACATCCCGACGTGTCTGACGGGATCCTCCCCACTGATCTTCCTCACTGTGACTGACAGTGATTCTTGAGAGCTGCTGCGCGTCCACGAATATATGGACATGCGCAGCAGCTCTCTTCTTATCTGCACGTCCCCGTGTGCCAGCCTTCAAGACAGCTGATGTGTAGCTCTTGATCCCCTCCCTCCTCCTCATCTGTCCCGCCTACTTCACGACACGTGTAGTGTACAGCACAGTCAGTCCATATTTGGTGAATTATGTCACTGGGTATCCCTGCAGACTGGCAAGCATCCGATCAGCAGGGATCCCCAGTGACATCATTCATCATATATGCATTGGCAATACGTGGTAAATGCTGAAGAGAGAGAGAGAGCTCCTTCCCCTCTCTCTCCCTGCCATTTGTGACAGCAGCCTTGGCGGCATTATCGAGCAGCAGCAGGAGGAGCGGGTCCAGATACCCACAGCTACGTTCAGGTGGTGGAGGAAGCCGGGATCCGTAAGTGCGGTCTGGCAGAAGAGCCGGCCGAGACCCTGAAACGCCGTCGGATAGCATAGGAGGCTGGGACACAGAAGCGCTGACAGAAGTCATTTTCATACTGAA
>NW_017306532.1:716666-740359 GCF_000935625.1 Nanorana parkeri
ATGTCACTGGGTATCCCTGCAGACTGGCAAGCATCCGATCAGCAGGGATCCCCAGTGACATCATTCATCATATATGCATTGGCAATACGTGGTAAATGCTGAAGAGAGAGAGAGAGCTCCTTCCCCTCTCTCTCCCTGCCATTTGTGACAGCAGCCTTGGCGGCATTATCGAGCAGCAGCAGGAGGAGCGGGTCCAGATACCCACAGCTACGTTCAGGTGGTGGAGGAAGCCGGGATCCGTAAGTGCGGTCTGGCAGAAGAGCCGGCCGAGACCCTGAAACGCCGTCGGATAGCATAGGAGGCTGGGACACAGAAGCGCTGACAGAAGTCATTTTCATACTGAAATGACCGTGGATCGCTGATGACAGAGGGGAAGGAGCCCGCTCTCTCTCTTCAGCATTTACTACAAATGGGAAAGTCCATATATGGTAAATGATGTCACTGGAGATCCCTGCTGATCGGATGCTTGCCAGTCTGCAGGGATTCCCATTGACATCATTCACCATATATGGACTTGCCCATTTGTAGTAAATGCTGAAGAGAGAGAGAGGGCTCCTTCCCCTCTCTCATCAGCGATCCCCAGTGAATTGAGGATGTCAGCGTCACTCAGGGCAGGGAGAGAGAGAACAGGGAAGGAGCCTTCTCTCTCTCTTCATCATTTACCACGTATGGCCAATGCATATATGATGAATGATGTCACTGGGGATCCCTGCTGATCGGATGCTTGCCAGTCTGCAGGGATACCCAGTGACATCATTCACCATATATGGACTTGCCGATTTCACGTAAATGATGAAGAGAGAGGGATTGCTCTTTATCCCCTCTCTCTCTGCCCCTATGTTATGCTGACATCCTAATTACTGGGGATCGCTGATGAGAGAGGGGAAAGAGCACTGAATTAGCAGGGAGGCTGAGTCCGTTTTTTTCATACCATCTCTTGCAGCAGCCTTCTCACTTCAGACTCCGCCTCCCGATCACACATGCCAGCGTGCACGAGCTGGCATTTCACAGCTGTGCACGATGAGAGGAAGCGCGGCCACAGCAATGAAATGAGTTGAAAAAAAAGCCGTGGGCGGGCTGGATCAAATGTTAACGCCCCCTAAAAGAAACGGAGCTTGGAGCTGGGTTGAAGACGGCCATTTACTACAGGTTTTGAGGGTTTTATCTGTGATGTGCTGCGACTTTAGAAAAAAGGAACGATGCTACTACAATCAAGGTAAGGGGTATTTTTATTTGCCCTTAAGTCATAGTTCTCCTTTAAAGACCTTTGACCATTACACATTTAATTACTCAGTATTTACAAACAGTACAGCCCCTCAAATAAGTATGTACAAGTGAGTTACCCGTAAAACACCTAACACTGATATTATATTTTTACACAATATAATATCATGTGTGATGGAAAAGGAAACATTGCTAATCATAAGACCCAACATGTGTGATGTCTTTGCAGGTTTACTTGTAAAGGATACTGCTTTGGGAACATAGTTGCTCCAGTGGTCTGATTGAATGCTCCATCTTTTTTGAAGACTCTGAATCCCCTCCTAGCATGTCTTCATCCTGCTCCAGAAAAAACACAAAATGGAATAGTTTTTGGCATAGTCTAAAAGACGAAAGATATAGCTTATTTACCTTTTTTATCATTTCTTTATGACTTCAAGATAAAATATATCAATTAAAAAACAAGAAGGAATTTTTAACTATGTCCTCACAATAATGTTTGTAACATGCTTTTTCCACTTCCCCCATTGGCTTAAAAAGGAATGGCTGTCTGAGGCAACTATTGGCATTTAGGGAAGTTACATATTGCAAAGATACCCAAGGGTGATAATAGTATGCTTTGCACATCTACACATGTATTCGCCAGCACAGGGTGCAGAAATATCAGTCAGGGACAATTCACACCTGCCTGCATGAGCAATGCACTGCATAACCTGCACTCTCCTGTGCGTTGTAAAGGGTGGTGCAATGTGTTGGTGCACAGCATTGCATTGTTTATACTTTTCTTCTTTTTTTAATCTTTATTGAAAGTGATAAAAAAGACAGGGCATTGCGATGCGATGTGGTGCATTGACATGCATTGCACTGTGTAAAAATGCAGGCATGCTGCATTTTTATGCAACACACGCCAATGCACATGTGAGGTGTGGAGTGAACATAGCTCATAGAGAATATTTGCTTTCTATGTGCCCTTGTGTTGAGCCGGCTTTGATGAATGCAAATCAACACAGCTCAAAGTGCCTGGTGTAAAAGAGCCCTTAATATCCGCCAGACCCCAGTTTGCCACCTTGGAAAACTGAGAGGGAAGGGAGGGTTGTTGCATGCACATAGTAGTGTAGTAGTGGGTATGACTAATCTGTAGTTGGCATGGCTCAATTGGTGTATTTAAATCATTATGGTTTGGTCATTATGAATCTGGTAAAACAGAGCCATTTTTTTTAATTATCAATAGCAAACATTTTTTCCCTTCTGTCTGGGGATTAAGACAGTTCATAATTCTTCATCCTGCTCTTACAAAACTGCTTCTGGTACAGCGATATTAACTGCTTGAAGACCAGGTGTTTAGACCCCCTTCCTGGCCTGGCCATTTTTCAGTATTCAGCGCTGCAGTACTTTGACTGACATTTATTCTGTAATACAACGCTGTACTGAAATTAATTATTTTGGTGGTATTTAATCACCACTGCGGTTTTTATTTTTTACTATAATTAGGAAAAATTTCTGAAAATGTTGAAAAAAAAAAGTTTTGTTTTACATTATGTTAAGAAACATTTATTATTACCCAGTTTTTTTGTAAAATATAAAAGATGGGGTCACGTCGGGTAAATAGACAACAAAAATGTCAAGCTTTAAAATTGTGCGCACCCGCGAAATCGCAGAAAACTACCATACCCAAAATTGGCCATAGGCGACGCTTTAAAAGCTTTTACCACTCATCAGCATCGTGTTATCAGTGATTGATGGCCCTAGAATTATTGCTCTCACTGCGATGTTCACGGCCATCCGTAACATGTGCGGCGTAATGTCCACAATCGTCGTTATCGCAGGTATGCACCCCGACGCATGTTTGTATGCGTGTATGTATGGGTGGGGACTTTAACGCGGGACAACGGCGGAGGGGGGGATCACCGATCGTTACCTAATACAAGCGATCCGCCGAGTCTATTGCCGGCGGATCGCTTGTATGTTAACAGGCATCGCTGTCTGTTTTTAAATATCGGGCATGTCTGAGCGGGGTACGTGTCTGAGTTGGACGTCTAAAGACGCCCGCTCAGATCTAGAAAGCTCCCGGCTCTCTAGATCTGAGCGGTATAGTATTGTGTGCCATAAGTGGCGTAGTGGTTAGCGTTTCTGCCTTACAGCACTGGGGGTCCTTGGTTCTAATCCCGGCCTGGTCACTATCTGCAAGGAGTTTGCATGTTCTCCCTGTGCCTGTGTGGGTTTCCTCCAGGTGCTCCAGTTTCCTCCCACACTCCAAAGACATGCTGGTATGTTAATTGGCTCCTCTCTAAAACAAATTGGCCATCTATGTATGTATGAAAGATAGGGACCTTAGATTGTAAGCCCCTTGAGGGTAGGGACTGATGTGAATGTGCAACTATGTAAAGTGCTGCGTAAATTGTTGGTGCTATATAATACCTGAAATAAATAAATAAGAGAGTCAATACTCTATGTACTGTACTTTTAAAGTGGAGAACATGCACTTTACACACAAAGTGTCAATAATGTATGTGATTCTAAATTGGAGAATCTATACTTTACAAACAGAATAGCGTGTGCAATTCTAAAATGAAGAAGCTACTTATAAATCTACAGGAGCTAAATTTGAATCAACACTAATTAATTACTCCAGCACAATGTCGAGCAACAAAACCCATATGCGTGACCTGTACTCATTTAGTGGCTAGAGTTCACCAGAAGAAACAATTCCACCCTGAAGGGCATCTAATGACTACATACTCCAAAGATCAAAAACAATAACAACCAGACTCTTGCAATACAACAGATTATCTTTAAACTTTAAAGTTCTATCACCCTACCTGTATGAGCTCAACACCCCTAAGCTAACAAAGAATGTCTATATCTACAATAAACAATGGCATGGAAACATACTGCACATGTAATTACAATTTCACCTTTACTGCTTACATAAAAATTCATAAAAATTAATGAGCTCTGCTGTATACTGCAAATGACCTCTATATATTTATATATAGCCATATGCCATTCAACTATAATGGTATTAGAATCCATCAATCCCATAAATTGCTTTAATTGTGTACAATCTAAGTTCATGAACATAATATATTAAGCTACTAATAAAAACAAAAGCATGAATACAGTGCAGTAACAGTTTCGGGCATACATTAAAACATCTAGAGCTTGACAAAGGGAATAGATGCCTCATACTGTTGCTATACTTTTGTTTTGCGCAATAAAAGCAAAGCTCTTTGTGCTACAACTCTATACTCATACACAATGCATTCAGAAAGTATTCAGACCCGCTTCACGTTTTTCAGTTTTGTTATTTTGCAGCCTGATACTACAGTTGTTTAAATTCTTTTTTCCCCCTTATTAAGCTACACTCAGTACCCCATAATGACAAAGTGAAAACAGAATTTTAGAATTGTCTGTGAAAAAAAACCAACTGAAATATTACATGTACTTAAGTATTCAGACACTTTACTCAGTACTTTGTTGAAGCACCTTTGGCAGCAATTACAGCCTGGAGTCTTTTTGGGTATGATGCAACAAGCTTTGCACACCTGGATTGGGGGATTTAGCTTATTCTTCTTTGCAAATCCTCTCAAGCTAAGCCAGGTTGGATGGGGACCAGGCACTGCCCTGGACAGCTACTTGCAGGTCCCCAGCAGACTGCCAAAGGTCCCCACAATCGTGGGAACTCAGACAGCCTCCGCGGTTTAACGATTTAAAGGGCCGGTATCAGCCTAAGAATCGTGGCGTTTTCACGAGTACAAGTACTCATGAAAATGCCTGGTATCGACCCCGATACCAATACTAGTATCAGTATTGGTACATCCCTATTTTAAATAATTATCAAACAGGCTGACATGGTGTGAAGTGTATCTGCCATTTTCTGGATTTTGTCTCTGACATAATAGATTGTAATTTTTATTAAAACCTGCTTTATCTCTCCCTTTTACACCTTTTACACTGCTGCCGAGTCAAGCTTCTTACATCTCCAGCCACTGTCCTATAGGTCAGTCTATTGTCTCTGAAATATGGTCTGAAATTTAAATTTGTTCAACAACGGCCTCACCTCTGGAATATGGGGCTGTGGTGTTGAAGTGTTTTTGTGCACTGTGCAACATTATATTAAAAACAAGCTATGCTTGGTTTGCCACTGCTTGACAATTGTTATGAACATGAGGAATTGTGCTTTATTTTTTTGAAGTGTATGACTATGCTCTAATGCTCATAAAACAAACATTTCATGATAAAGCCAAGTAAAGCTCAATTAAAGTCACAGAAAGAAAAATGCGGTCAGACAGTGTACTAACAACCTCCATTTAGATAGTCTAACCTCCACTTCACCTCCCGTTACAACAGGTATAGATTCAATCTGTACATGACCGTACTGTCAAATAGGCATCAGAGTTAGACCCAATGCTCTCAGTGAGAGATCTGATCTATTCCTCAGCAATACAAGTTAATTGAGGACAACAAGTTTATGTGAGGACACTTCTTTTGATGGGTGTGGCTGTTACCAGTCAGCATAGAGCACTGAAGTGTGAGGGCAGAAAGCAGCATATTCACCAACAAAAGTAATTTTAAGTATTTGAAGGCATGTCCAACAAAAATCAGTAAATATTAGAGGGGGTGCAGGATCGAAAATAAATAAGATGCTTATTTCTTTTTATCCTGCACACCCTCTAATATTTACAGATTTTTGTTGGATATGCCTTCATATACTTAAAATTTGGATTTCAATTGGGATTAAAATTCCTGTTCTCTTCTTGTAAGTGAGCCTGCAGTTACTGTGCTCTGTCAGGGTTTCTAACCCTTCCTTGTCCTGTTGAGCTGCAGCCTGTTTTCTGTTGCAGTGTGTCTGGCAATGTTGGTCTCTCTTTGGTGCCCTCTTATGACCAAACCCATACATCATCATTCTGCAAATACTGGCAAATCTCCCGGAAACTTACTGTCTCAGAGTAATGATGCAACACCAGTTCACTATTTAACCATCAGCTTGTCCATTTAGTCTCCACCCTTGTGAGTGTTTAGCTCTATCAAGTGCTCTGCTGTTGTTCCTGTTCTCCGTGTGTGACCCAGCTTGGAACTCAAAGCCATTTGTGTGCTTTATTGGGACAGGGAAGGATAAATAGTGAAGACGCCATTTTGAATTCACCTTCAAAATAACAACTCTTGTTATGGACAAAAACTGAAGATGTACATCTGTACAATGTTGCTTTGAGATGCTAGATCCGCATAGCTGCTGTATAAACAAAGGGTTAAGACATCTGAGCTAAGCACTCTGTTGTATCACAGGTTACATGCATATGCCTTACACATTTTCCTTTGTAGCAAAAGACTGGCACAGGTTCGCATGGTAGTCAATGTTCAGCATTTATTCCCTAATGTATTAATTAAAGTGGATTATGTTGCCTAGAGATCCTCTGATATATCATGCTGCTGGCATATTTTATTTTCCAGTGCAGCAAATCTGTCAAAATTAAAAGATATCTGTATAGCTGATAAGATACTTGATGGCAGAAACTTAATTTCACAGACATTTGCACCATGCTGGTCAACAATGCATATCTAATCACAAGTTTTTGTAAGGAATAATATGCCAAATCCACAGTATATATAGAGTTAGCACATTACAAGTGAACCAACCAGTGAACCAACACTTCAGTGCTAGTTGATGTCAATAGTGTCCATATAAATGTTCTCCACACAGATGTTAATCCAGCACAATTATTACACAGGATTTATATAGCGCCAACAGTTTGCGCAGTGCTTTACAATATAAGGAAAACATTACAATCACAATACAATTCAAGACAAGATGGTAAGGAGGGCCCTGCCCATGAGGGCTTACAATCTAACATACTCTCACCTTTTACAGAGGACCTTGACTAAAATGCATTAGATAGGTCAACTACACTTGTACCCCTTAAGGGTTATGCTTTCACTAGATCGCTTCAGCATTAACCCTCCAAAGGGCTCTTAACATCACTCAGAAAGAAAAAGCAGTAAATAATATCAAACCGTAAGATCTTTTATAAAAAATTAATAAAACCACACTTACAAAAATAGTGCACTAAGATTGTGCAGAATAAAAGCACTCAAGTTAATAAGCTTTGAGCAGCCAGCGCTGCAAGCCCGTCCATACGCTGAAAAGTTCCTAATCCAGTTGGTCCCAGCCTTAACATCACTTCCAGTCTCCATGTCATCAGGTTCCACCTTGCACATTACGTCACCAGGTTTTATTGTTTTAGGACTGCACTTTTTTGGACACTTTTTGTATACTGCTTTTCAGGAGAAGTACTGAGTGCTTATAGTATTTTAGTGTAGGTTAGAGAGCAAAAGGATCTAAATAGAGATATGCCCTTTTAATACATGGGAATGGTCTACAGCAGAGATAAAGCTGTTTTTAGAGTAGGATACTCACACATGTCCACCATTAGTACAATAATAATTAGGACATAGACAATGATGTAATGGTGGAAAATGGTTACAGCAAATAATATCAGAGCAAGGGTGTATGTGGTAAAATCCAGATGTGTTAGAAAGTGCAACTGACTTCTACTTATCTAGATTGTGTTGTATTTCAGTGAAGACTTGACCAACTGGCACAAGTAGTGTATCAGGAAAAAAAAAAATATTTTAGAGTGACCAATGTTCTCTCTTAAATAGATCAGAAAGTATTATGTATACTCAGTATACATAGTATAGGTAAAGATTCACACATTTTGTTGTGTCAGTGTGAGATGAGCTTGCAGTTCTTCAACTAATGTGGTTCATAATTGTGTAATCGACTGCAACATATAAGCATTCATTCTCTGGTCAAAACTGGAAATATTCTGCAGATTCTGGTTTTATGCGACTCTCAAGTAAAATCTGCTAAATAAAACCATGAGAAGGAAAATCAGAACCACATGGAGATTATTTTGAAACTAAGGTATATAATTACCCTGCCAAGAAAAAAGGTCGATTTTGGGACAAAAGTTCATTAGACCGTAGATTTTTTTGAACAGCAATGAAAGAAAAGTTTATCATTACAAAACATTAGCCTCTGAATGAACTTGCCATACAGGAGTCTTTTGTAGGAATTTAACACAACAAAACATGATTAGAAGCATTAATAAAACCCAATGCAAAGTACTGGACACATATATTAGAAATTCAGAACATCCACTGATTTTATATCAGCAGTGCAAAGGCAGCCATAAACTTGGTAGCCCCGTTTTAGCCAATAATGGTTGAATTGGAAAAGCACTGTACATCTATGGGCTGGACACCATCAGGTAACTAATCTCTGATAGACCATTTCCACCTAGATACAGCCAGCACTGTAGATTTCTTTGCAGGGCATATACATGGATTATCTGCCAATGCAAAAGTATAGGCAAAAATTGTTTCATAAAATGATAATTTGCTTCAAAATGACTCTATTCTGGGTTTTAAAAAAAAAACTAATGTTGGGGCTTGCTTTTATATGGTTTTCCCCTGCTGTATAGGTCCCACCCTTCCCCCTCCCAAAAAAAAACCAAGCTAATACCAATTTTCTAAAATTTTGTATTTGTCTGTGGCTAGACAGGAGCCATACCCCCTTGTGCTTGGGTCTGGTGATTGGCCTCTTATGTGCTGGAAGCATGGAAAAGGAAACAGCAAGCAATTAACGGTAGGTTGGTGTTGCCAATCATCAGTGCTACATTAATTTCTATTTAGTTGTTTCTAAGCAACTTTAGTTAGTATCATACAGGTGACTCTCAGATCTGAGAATGAGATACAGCACAAAGGTTATTCACTAAATGTGATAGATACATTCAGAAGTATGATTGCTCAAAACCATTGAATGAATCCATGGCAACAGTTCAAAGTTGTTAATCTCTACACCACGTCATCTTCACCCAGACAGCATCACAATAGAAAGAAAAACATAAAGGTTAATGTAACCTAAGGCTAGCACAGGGGCCAAAAGAGACCTGGAAGTAATCCACAGCTTCACAATCAGAGCTTAATGCTACATTTTATTTTTTAGATAGAATTGTGTGGACTCCACTCCCTTCTCCATCAGTAATCCTGTAAATGTCTGTAAGATGAGAAGTAAGAAATAGTAAGACTAAAGGAGAGCTAACTTAAATCTCTCTTGGAAGTGCATACTTTCTTTGCTTACTGCCATATTGCTCACTGGTTTTTGCACTCTTTTTGTTTCCCAGCATGCCCCGTGCAGCTTTTTTTTCACCCTGTCTGGATACCAAACAAATCCAGGTGGGTAACCAGATGAAAAACCCATGTTTGACATCAACAACTACTCTCTTAACTTAACAGCATGCGATAAAGATAACATCGCTCCTTCCCAGTACTTATAAATTACCACTCAATACCAGTCAATTACAACTTTATTGACTCCACACGATACCACTTAGTCTCTTTCAAGGTCTGCTCCGCTCTAATATGGTTCACCACAAATGTGCTTAATCTCTATGATTTTGAAAAGGAGTCAGAATACTTGGAAGCTAGATTTAGGAGGAGGGGCTACACTCACAAGTTCTTTAGTGAGGCATATAATAGTGATAACAAAAGCCTATGGGAGAATTTATAAACAGGGTATTAATGATCAAGGTGACCATACAGTAAGGCCCTGTTCACACCTTTATGTTTTGTCGCGCGTTCAACGGTCTATGTACGCTCTACACAACGTACAAACTTGAAAATCCCATTGTTTTCTATGTGTATGGTTCACACCTTTCCGTATTTCAGCCCGTCTGAACTCGTTACAAAACGGCCTACGCCCAAAGAATTACATGTACTTCTTTGGAGCGTTTTGGTCTCGCGTTTCCATTGGGATACAGCCAAGTAGCCCTCGGAAACGCGCGACGCGAAACGCACGACAAACACGTTTTTTCAATACGCCTAGGTGTGAACCCAGCCTTCGGCCCCGTTCACACTGAGCGATTTATCGCGCGGTAATTCCCGCGATATCGCGGCTATTTACCGCGCGATATCGCTCTCCAATGCATGGCAAAGGGGCTCTGTCCGTCGCTGTCGCGTGTCATGCGTCGCTACAGCAGGACCCTTTTTGGAGCGGATTTTGCCGCGATTCTAGCTTGCTCAATGCAAGCATTTGCACGATATCGCGCAAAATGCAAATCGCGCGACAAACGCGCGATTTGCGAATCGCTCAGTGTGAATGGGGTTTTACAATACACACAGAATACATGTACATTTTGGATTTCTTAATCACTCATCCTTCCTGCTTATCAACTGTGGAGAAAAGCTAAAAGCCATACATAGGTTTTAATGGCGTGGCTGACTTACTGACTTTGGAGAACATTTCCATGGAACATCAGTTTTAAAGTTTTGTTGAATCTTTTGATCTCTCTAACCCAGTTGTCTGAAGATTGTACACTAAAATAGGTCACAATAAGCCAAACTCTGTGAAAAAATGTTAATCTACACACCGCATTTGGTGTGTAAATTATCGTGTAAAAGCTGTATGCTTATAGATCCTTGGTTCTCAACTAGTGGGTTGTGACCCAAAAGTGGGTCACGAACCCATGTTCAGTGGGTCACAGCGAGCCTTCCACTTTTCTAGATGAGAGGCTCCTCAGCCTTCACCTAACGCAGCACTGTCAGTTCTTATGCCAAAATATGCTACTTGGCACTGAGTGTAAGCTTGAGGCGTAGTGGGTTGCGGCTATGGTTGCGAGGGATCTCCATCCATACGTATAGCTCCCTTGTGTGTCCTGTAGTCAGGGGCGGACTGGGCCGGGGGGCAGGGTGGCAATTGCCCCCCGGGCCTCTCCGATGCCGTAGCGTACGGCCCCCGTGACCCCCACTGTCGCCGGCATCCGATGCGGCATCTGTGATCGGCGGCCGCTGGGTCCTCGGCTTCTCGGGCTGCCCTCTACACTGCCTAACATGCATCACCTCCTCCCCGCCTCACGCTTGCCGCTGCCAGACCCGCCCGCCCGCATCCACGCTCCACACACCGCACCTCCTCCCTGCCTCACATCACCCGACCATTCACACTACCGTTACATGGATGGCAAAAGTGGCAGACGGGCAAGGAGAAGGCGGGGGGAAGAGGCAGAGCGGGAGGGAGGCAAAGTTGCTGCACCATGGGCCTCTAGGTTATACTTGCCCCCTGGGCTAAAAGTTGCCAGTCAGCCCCTGCCTGTAGTGGTGCCTGGATTAGAGTGATGTCACATTCTGGCTCCCGGCACCTCTTCAGGGCACACAAGTGAGCTGTACAAGCAATGCACATATGGAGCTCCATCACAGCAGCCCACACTGGACCCCAGGCTGAGGATCCACTTCAGTTCTTGTAAGGTAGGGAGATCATAAAAAAAAAGAAAACAAATATTTTTTTTGGAGTGTGTATGAGAATGTTTGTAAGTGAGTGAGATTGTGTCTGTGGTTGTGTGTGTCTGTCAGCGTTTTTGAGGGCCCGTTCACACTAATACAGTGCAATAATCACACAGTCCCATGTCACTGTACCATGCAATCACGCCTACCACAAGTTCTGGTGTGGGAAGTGTGTTACGTTGCCCACAGTTTGATAGCAGTGCGACATGGGTCCCGACTTAAGGACAAATGTGGGTCATGAGGTTACACAGGTTGAGAACCACTGCTATAGATTGTAGGCTCTCACGAGCAGGGCCCTCCTACATCCTGTACTGAAATTGTATTGTTAACTGTATTGTCTCCCTCAGTTTTGTAAAGCGCTGCGTAAACTGTTGGAGCGTTATAAATCCTGTATAAAAATAATAATAATGTGTGGAGAGCTGCTGCAAAGTATAAACATCTTACTTTACAGCATGCTGGCTCCTAGACATAACGCCAGTCTTCTGGGCACTGTGGGGAGTGAGGGAAGCAAATCCAACAGTGAAGTGCTCCAAACACATCCCTACTCCTAATTGCTCATTCATAAAATGCCTTGTATTTTTCTTAAAGAATACAAGGCATCCTGTGATTGAAAGGAAAGAACGGGAGGGGATGTGACATCATCTCTCCTCCTCCAACCACAGACCACCAGCTTACTGACAAAAGAGGGTTGGGTGGACTGGTATTATAGCTCTCATATATTTCCCTTGTATATTTAGCTGTTTGTCTGGAGTTAAGCTTTAAGAAATTACTTTTCTCTTACTTTTGCTGAATTTGTTTACCTTGGTAGTTAGCCATGTTTATATGAACATACAGATGGAAACTATTAGGCCTCATCCATATGAGAGCAGAAGGCCATACAATGTATATTAGGTATTTGTTTATGAGCCTGGAAGGTGTCTGGAAGTGACAAATGTCTGTGTGCATCCATGGCCTTCAGTCTGTAAAACAGCCTGCGTCCATGGGCGTACATCCGTGCCTGCAGGCAGGTCCATATTGGGATGTGCAGGAAGATCCATATAGAAGCAGTGTCTTTAAGTCTGTTATTGATTTTTATAGGCTGAAGACCACAGCTGCACCCAAGCACCTATCATTCCACCCAGCCGCATAAATAAAAACGTCTCATTTGTGCTGTACGGGCCTCTGCACCCTTCTGAATGAGGTCTCAGTGTGTAGAAACCTAACTTTTATTATGCTTAACACCATGTATGTTTTGTACAATAAGTTTAGATTTGACAAATGCATGTGGCCACTAGTAGGATTTTACTTTAGGGGAAATATATTGCAGTGCAACCACTTATACAAAACAGATTGATATTTTCCTCTGCCAAGACTTCTACACTGTTTCTTAAAACAATGTTTATTTTTAAGCAAAGAAATCTTGTTTTAATCTATTACTGATATTCGTCCATACAAATCTTACGTTATCTAACCTTGTGGTTTTAGATGATGGTTTTCCGTTAATATTCCTGGAAGGAAGCTGAAAAAATGATCAGATAAGTAAACACTCTTAATTACAGATGAAACATACAGGTGAAACTCGAATTAGAATATCGTGCAAAAGTAATGGCAGTAATTGCTGCAAAAGGGGCCCAAACCAAGTACTGAGTACGTATGCATGCTTGTACTTTTCAGAGGTCCGATATTGTTCTATGTACAATCCTTGTTTTATTGATTGCATGTAATATTCTCATTTTTTGAGATTGTGGATTTGGGGTTTTTGGGGTTTTCATGAGCTGTAAGCCATAATCATCACAATTATGACAAATCATGGCTTGAACTATCTTGCTTTGCATGTAATGAGTCTATCTCACATATTAGTTTCACCTTTTAAGTTGCATTAGTGAAATAAATGAACTTTGCGCGATATTCTAATTATTCGAGTTTCACCTGTATGCTCTGTGATGCATGCCCTGCAGCACTGAAAGATACCGAACATCAATATGCTGGCAAAGTACTTGAGGACTGTGTACCCTCTCCTTAGCAGGGACATACAAGTAAAAAGATTAAGAAACAAATCCGGTCTAATTAATAAAATAGTAAATTGCTTTAGGGGCATATGATATTATTAAAAGTCTGTTTTACAATAGGGACCCCCTTATGGCCCTCTAAACTACTCTGTATCTGAGGGAATGTTCAAATCTTCCCACTTTAAGATTAATTGGTAAACTGTGGAAGTCCATTAAGGGATTCTTGGATATTTCTGACTTTACAAAATACACTCCGATATGGGATAATGGGGTATTGTACGAGGTAAATAAACTTCAGGGATTTGGAATATGGAAAGAAATTGGGATTGAATAATTGACGCAAATCTATGATCAGGGTATTTTGTGCTCGTTTGAACAGTTACGGGCAAGTTATTCACTACCGAATGCTCAATTTTATAAATATCTGCAATTAAGACATGCCCTCACGGCACATCCAGGTGTACGGGAGATCTGTATTAATGTAAATGTGGTTATAGATACATTTTTTGATACAACAGTGACGAGAGGTTTGATCTCAAAAATGTATGCAAATTTACTACCTGGGGTCCTGAATAAATCTCCCATGAAATGTAAAGTGGGTTGGCAAATGGACTTGGGGCCTCTGGATGAAGCCCTCTGGAGGGAGGCGTTGTTGTCAATCCAATTAGTTTCACCATCTGCATCGCATAAATTGACGCAGCTTTATATTGTACACAGAACATAACGGACCCCTGAATTCCTACATAGGATAGGATTCAGGGAAAATTCTAAATGTACAAAGTGTGGGGTTGAACCTGGTTCATTAATACATCTGCTCTGGCGATGCCCGAAGCTGAAACGATATTGTCAGGAAATAGTGGATATAATAAATACAGCCTTTGGAGTCCATATTTCTAATACTCCCTTGCTATGTATCCTGGGTATTTTTGGACCCACAAAGGTGGAATATTACACAAAGGTGGCAATAACGAGGGCTCTATTCGTAGCCCGGCGTAGTATAGCCCTTAGGTGGATTTCAGCAGCGCCTCCCACAGTAGAGGAGTGGAAGAAAGAACTAGATAAAGTGGTTGGATTTGAGGGAATTATGTTCAAACACAGAGGTGCTATGGATGAATATGGTAAAATGTGGGATAAGTGGATTGAATATGGGTATAATATCTTCCGTATAATATCTCTCCTAAATTTTATTGGTATTTTGAGGAGTGACGTGGCTTGGGAGATATGGTATTTTGAGAGGAAAATTAATTTCATTTTATAAGGAGGTTTTTTTTTTTGTTTTTTTGTGGGTTTGTAGGTATTGTCATCTGTTTTGTATTGCTGTTTTTATATGTAATTATGGATGTAAAAGTTTGTTCTATGTATCGTATTATTGAAATAAAAAAAAAAGTATTGAATTACAAAAAAATTGCTTTAAAAGTGGCAGCAGAATTACTAAATATAACTCATTTCAAATTTTACCTAATTTCCTTTTAATTGGAGAACAGCTAATAAAGAAACCATCTACCTTGTCCATGTTATCCCTCCATTACATTATGCTGACAGGACAGCATGCACACAATGACAGGAGGGAAAACATTGCTTTGTGGATGCTGAGTTTGTTTCTTTTTCTAACAAATTTTGTTGAATTGGCCAATCAAAAGAGCAGACTGACATTTTTATACATGTTCTTGTCAGTAGGAGGCTTTGAGATACCATAAACAGTAAAAAGGGTAGGATTATAGTTTTTACTTCAAGAAGCACTCCAGTTGCATATAGAAAGGTAGCACTGAGTGTAATCCTAAATTGAATTTTAAATTGAGATATTGTAAAACTGTTTTTACAATAATTAAAGTGTATGTTTAGCCCAACGTTTTGATTAGCTTTACATAGGGTAGGGCAGGGTTAAAACACCTGCTGTCTATGCACTATTCGGAAAATTACCCCTCACTTCCTGTCCCAAAAACACCACAGTAAGTTACAGGAAAACTCCCAAAGTGAAAGAAATTCCTTTCTTAGACAGTTGTCCCTGGAAAGAATCCTCATTGTAAGAATTCCCCTCTATTCCTGTTTTGGGGACAACTCTTAAATGTTGGATTTCCCCTCCATTTCTTTCTCGGTGACGATGGTCATCAGAACTAATAGAGGTAAGAATCTCCCCAATGGTACACAGATATCAACAAAAAATCTAACAGAGGGTCTAAACCTTTCCCACTTTATCCAAGACTAAAAAAAAAAGTTTTGCCTAGAAATTCGCTTTAAAGTAATATTAAACTCTCAATCATTTTTCAATAATAAATTCAGATCAAACAAATATACACTCCCCAGCAAAGTACTTCTTTACATTTTTATCCAAACACTTACAGTCGTCATGGTTCAAAACAGCTCCAACTCTCCTGTCCAGTACAAGATCATAATGGAGAGCACCGTCTCCAGCAACTGTTCATCTACTAGATGGGACAGAAAGAGGTAGGAAGAAGGAGTGGGGAGGAGCAGGTAGTGATTTGCCTTGCTGTGCCTGTGTGTTTGTTGAGACACACAAAGCTTACTAAGACACAAGGGTGGCTCCATAGGACCCTGCAAGGGAAAGGAGCCACCCTAAAACAGGATATCAGGTCCTAGTGCTCAGAGGACCATTTGATTCTGCAGGAAACTAACGGAGCCGAACGCCATTCGGCTATTCACTTCAGCCGAGTACAGCTGACTTCGGCTCCCATCTGTTCAGCCAAATGCTTCAGCAAACCGTTCACCCCACTTCGGCTGTGCCTTCAGCTCAGCCGAGCAGAAGCATATGCGATCAGCACGACTGAGCTGTTCAGCTGCTGTTTTGGCCATTGTGAATAGCCCGTACAGCAACCCTTCGTTTGGCTGAACCGAAGGGCTCCGGCAGCCGAAGTGAGCCGAAGGATTAGCCGAACCTACAGCTATATCCTTCGGCTCCTTTGTGAATAACCACCTAAAACTTTTAAACATCAAGGAGCAGCATCCATTGTATGTGATTCAATCAGCATCTGAAATAGCTAAAAAAAAAATCTGACTTTATTATCACTTTAATTTATTTCTTTGTATCCTTAGTTTGGAGAGATGCAGAAGATTTCCTTTATACCTACAAATGGCAAATGTTTTTATCTCTTTTCTAGTTTCCCATGTTTTTGAAGAGGCTATTAAAGCAATGGTATTTTTCAAGGCATAATGGCTACCTCTTAAATACAGTATAATATCTACTTTAAAGTTGCTGAGAAAGTCATTTTATTGCCTACTAAACAGCAAACCCCAGTTCTGTCACAGATGATAGATTACACTGCTGGCCCCTTGCTTGAAGAATTGCACAAGGCGAAATACACTGCTTATCTATTTTGTCAGTGATCCAACAATTTATGTACCTTTGAGCTTTAAAGAAAAGCTAATACCACTTTTTAAGGAATAGAGGGTAATGAATTTGTTGGTGTATGAAACAAAAATAAAGAATGTATACGCCTATTTTTTTATAAAGCAATTCAAATGGCTAATGCTACACTGAATAGTCACTGAATGTATTGAGGAATTCTATTCACTGTTCACATAAACATTTGTTTAATTTTATCTAGGATAAATATCTGTCAAACGATTGCTTGAGTGATCTTTTCTGTTTTTTTTTACAAATGAGCACACAATAACAAACTACTAACATGCATCTATCGTAAACTGATCTTAATTTGTACTTTTGTGGTTTATGGCATTGCTATATGTATTTTAATTAAGATCAATGTGTAGGAATGTGCCGGAAGATATTTTTTTATCATTTGTAATGAATATGTCATAAAAATACAACACGTTTTATTAAAGTATCAGGTATTAAATCTTAAAAGTTCATTCAAGTACCTTAACTATTAACAGAACTCAGAAAGTAACATATTTGTGTATTACTCGGCTATAGAGCCTCAAATCATCTCTGAATTGGTGCTAACACTGTCCTTCCTTATGGAGGGTGGATATTTTTGTTTCCTTGTTCCCTACTCCAAGCTCTCTCCTGTGATGGGCTAAAATCTCTCATTTAGTTTACTAATTTGTATTAAAATTATGGTCTAATTTTTATTAATAGGGTACTTGAATGCATTTTTAAGATATAACTCCTGAGTTTAGTGCTACCTTAAAATTTGTGTGGTACCATTAAAGTCCGACATACTGGTGTTTTTTTGAAATGTTATATCAATTTTACAGATGTGGTACCTTAACCCATCAAGGATCATCTAATCGATTTGCACAAAAAACAGTAATAACTACTGGCATTTCTTGGTGCCTTTACTAGGTCATATACCAGACTGAAGCGTCAGCTGCAAAGGTCAGGAGAGGACTGGGCTATGTAGCTATGAGGGCTATTTGAAGGAGCACTGGCATTTGATGACTTACATTTTAATTGTGATATGTTTAAGGATTTGTCATAATTTTTAGGCTGTTGGGAGGCTGGGATTAAAATTTCAGATAATCTGAATATGAAGGGACTAATAAAAATGCGAAAAGTGTGCAGGATTATTCTGCCATAGAGTTCATGTTGACGCAGGATGGTAAATTGCAGATCACATGTAGAAATGTCACAATGTATTATTATCTTTTATTTATGAAGTGTCACTTTATTATGTCAGGCCACTTTTACATACAGAAACACTATTCAGAGTCTAATAGACCCTCAAAAAGAAGCTTGATAAACACAGAAATATGTGCACCAAAAAATAACCGAAATATGATCTAACATAGAAAGTCTTACACTGTATATTTCAGTACATCATTATACTAACTCAACTATCTTGGTGGGTTTGATATTACTTGACAAGGTTTGATAATAGACAAGGTTACCTGATCATGGTCAGCCAAAATATTTGCCATTTTTGTCTTACACATTGATGTGATTTGTCTAAATGTAAAAATCCAAAAATCCAGAGAGGATATAAACTGCACTGCATCTTGCTTTAAAATGCACAACCAACCCCTCTAGCACAAAACTGGCTAATGGAATTTCCCCCTTACATAATAATACACAATTAATGTCTGGGCCACATGACTGATTAATTATCTCATCTTGCTATTTCACACAACAATATAATTGCAATTTGATTTGCACTAGCATTTATCTTACAGTTTCTCAGTCACGGTGCTTCATGACCTTAGTTTGCTCTTTTTTTTTTGCTCTTTGGTTGCTTTCTTTCTGCATTTTTTGCCAAAAAATCATTACAACAGCAGCACACCGAAGAATGCACCTCCATGGTGATCAGAGAAATATTAGTCTTTTATAATTTGCTTATACTTGCATTGTTACACACTAGTGCTAATAATGCTCTAGCCCTCAATAATACCTATTTATCTTGAACGTGTCAATGGCCTTGAAGTGAAACCGCAGCATTTTGATTTATTGCCATTATTATCAAAAGGGAGTACAGAAAATAGTTATGCTAATCAGATAAGTGGTTTTACTTATGAAATACAGCTATGGCATTTCAGTAATTAGCAGAGATCTGTCACCGTGATGTGCAGGCCATAGTTCTCATATTCAGACCTCACAGGGACCACACTGAATATATTAAAGCATATAGAACAAGAAAAAGAGGGGCTTAAAGTGGACCTTGCATGAAATTGCAAGGTCTGCTAGCCCCTACCATGAAAAAAACTGCTTTAATAGCAAAAAAAAACCTGAAGAAAAAAAGAATAAAGTAGAAAATACTGACACCTACCAAGGAGAGGGTAATGTTGCTGAATGCTTAGGTTTCAAAATCCCATGAGAAAACATTCATACTATGAAGGTAGATTTTTTGTTTGTAGATTGTTTCAATATAGCAATTTATTGGGGGGGGGGAAAAACCAGCTATTATAAGTAAATATCTATTAAAAACAAAACAAAATCAGACCCTAACAAACTATTTTTCATCTTTATGAGTTATAAAAAACAACATGCATATATTAGATGATAAAGATAAAGTCAAAGTATTCTGGGGGCGATTCTATAAGGCCTGGTTCACACCTGGGCGTTTAACAGCGTGTTCCTACGCCCTGTAAAACGCTCAACATGTGAAAACCAATGATTGCCTATGGGCATGGTTCCCACCTGGGCATTTTACAGCGCGTAGGAACGCGCTGCAAAACGCCCTATGCCCAAAGAAGTACAGGAGCTTCTTTGGGGCGTATTTTCCGCGCGTATCCATTGGGATACAGCCAGGTAGCCCTCGGAAACGCGCGTTTGTCACGTGTTTTTTACCGCGAATATTTGATACGCCAAGGTGTGAACCCAGCCTAAAGCATTTGCGGCACTTTTCTGCCATTATGTCCGCATTAGAAAGTCCTGTGCCAAATTCATGAAAGCCATGTGACAGTTTTGTTGATATTTCTGACACGTGACAAATTTAGGCAGTTCTTATGTTAACAAGGATGCATAGGGGTTTAGAGAGTGCCACATCCTAATATCAATGGATAAGAAAGAACAGAAAAAAATGACTTTTTCGGCACCACCATTGTTTGTTAAAAATATAAAGCAAGGTTAAAATCGTCAACATATAGGGGTTGATTTACTAACCTTATAAACACACCACGAACATGTATACACCTCTGTAGTGTGTTCCCTCCCAGCATGATCTATGGGTGGAATCTAAACACCTTTGTAGTGTGTACACACCCAGCAGGTGTGTTGTGCAAAGCCAAGCATGAATTGCAAGGTGATGTTGTGTAAATTAGCTCTATGTTGTGTTGCTTGCGTTGATGAATGCAGGAATGTAAATGCATGAGCTAACCATTTTTGTCTAAAATGTGAAGCAGCATTATATATGCATCATGTGCATGATTTTTCCATATATGGCATTAGTGGAAATATGCTTTTAGAGACTTTTTGGTTGATAAATACGTTTTGCTGTGTGAAAATCACACGCACCTGGTGCGTGCGTGTGTTTAGGTTAGTAAATCACCCCCATATAGTCTTATTTACAAAACTGTGAAATTGTATGCCTATCATGAACCTGCACCTCCTCAATTGGTATACAATAGATAGTTAACCAAGTAATTTCTACGCGATATCATTAGTATGTAACCATGATAATTATAGATATTTTTTCATGGGGAGGTGCTCAACTCTTGCTCTACGTGTTTCACGGTACCACCGCTTCTTCAGGAACTTATGGGCATACAGTTGTGGTTCACAAATATCTCTTACATCATGGCTAAAATAGATAGGTTAAATTAAATCATCACACAGGTGGGAGGAGCAATGCAGCAAATCAATCAGGTGGGAGCCCAGGCACACACAACCAGAATCATTCCCAATCCAGGATGTTGTAAAGGAGCTTGTACAAAGGTATAAGAGTGTAGATGTAGAAATCAGTTGGGCCTTCACATAAATGGCTGTGACCAATAGTTTTAGTAGGAAAACCACCAGAATTGTAAAATATTTGAGTATCCCGAGATTTAGATCATCATCTGCATTTTTTATTCACCATAAGTGTCCCTCCAGTTTGTAGTAGTTCTTATGTGCAAAACATTTTCATTCTAGCGCTATGGCCGCAACAAATTGAGAAATACCACCATATTGGTGATAAGAAACATGGAGGTAAATAAGACCTCTGCTATGTTGGATTAAATGTTGTCATGTGTGTAAGTATTGTATTGCAGAGGCAATTCTGCAACAGCTTCATATATGCTTATAGTTACATGAATCTAGCACAAGTTGCGCCATTTGTTGCTCAGACGAGAGAAAGATTTCTAATGAGTGTCTACAACATTCTTGAAAATTTCCAGGGACTGTATATGTTTATACATATGGTATGCATGTGAAACATATTTTTATCTGTTTGTCTGTCTTCCTATCCCGTACATAAATGAGCACACCACTCACACAAAGAGTAGACAGAGTGCTATGAAAAGGTGTTACAAAAATTGTTTCCCCTATTCCAATCTTTCTGTGTTCTTCCGCAAAATGATATTAGAATATTAGATCCCGCAGTGGAAGTATAAAGTCCTGAGCTGCATCTGTTTGAGAGGTTTGCCACCTCTTCATTATTGAAAACTCACATCAGTTAGTGTAGTTCAGCATTAAGGAATTGGGCACATTTTTGCACAATAATTCAACCTTGATCTACTGCTGCAGGAAGCATTTGATTGCATCACTTCTATGACTGCACATTTTACTGTCTTCCACACCAGATACATGGCATGAAGAAAACACAAGTAATTCTCTTTTCGTTCAGGCTCCAGTCCCATGTTATAAAAATAGAAAAAAGGAGATGTAAACGGTAACTAAGAAGAACAAGAACAAAAATGTTAAACATTGCAGCTTAACAGTCCTTTGGTGTGGTGGCTGCATTAGTTGTCATCTTTCAGGAAGAAAATACAATTGATCTTGCCAGAAAAGCAGTTTAATTTTCAATTCCTGTGATCTATACTGAGCAAGAACAATATTAACTTTCTTCTGTAAACTGCTAATATCTCCTAACCCCATGTAAAGGAGATGAACACAGGCAAACATATGTGTAGTCCAGCCTGGGTGGCAGGCATGGCACTGCCCATAGAAAGAGTGTAAGAGTGAGCATAGCCACCCTAGAACAGGAAATGTTTTATTTGCGGGATTATCAGGTGAAAATACAGTAAAAACATGAATTTAGCCACCTCAAGACTGGAAAGCTTAAATATATATATTTTTAGCTTTGAGGTATTGATAATCTCTAGGGTCAAAGCAATGTACAACTGTTACTACTTCATATGTATTAGTTACTTAACTATTATTTGGCTAATTATTGCATTTATTTCTTATGAATCTATATCTTTTACAGGAATCTCTAATTTTATCCCCACCTTGGATGGCTTCATTTTCTGCAATCCTCATAACATCACAGAACTAATAGGGGTTACCTTGTAACAGTCAGACAGATGCTGTTTACATGGCACTGGCACCCTTAGATGGCGCTGACGAGTACAGGAATTTTGTTAATGAACCCCTTAAAGTGCATGTATATTTAAAGCGGGGAGGGATTAAAACCCCTATTTAATGCAGATCAGAAATATTAGATTTCTGTGAAATAAATACCCTTCTAAAAAACATGTGTTATATAAACATGAATTAATTCCTGTGTTTACATGGGGGTTTTAGAGATGGGGCTTCTCTGAACAGTAAGCACAGGCTTCATTGTATCCTGTCCTAGAATTTAGCAAGACACCTAAGGTCTCTGTTGAATTCCAGGTAGAATAAAACAGACCCAGGGCCTCTGATAGGGCAGTACAGGCAGTCTTCCTGTAGGGGGCCCAAGCCCCATCAGGCAAGCAAGGGGGTCCAGGCCGGGTGGGGGCTGCTTGTGGGTGGCAACAGCCCTTTCTCCCAACTCCTTAGCAGCAGCTCCATTTCATTTATCATCCCTGCCTCCCAGCACCCCTCCTAACAACACAGCACACTGGTCATTGTAGTCCTCAGTGTGGGCTCCGGCTGGGCAGTTCAGTGCAGCATCCTATATTTCTCAGTTTCTCTAGTGGCACACCGATTCCGGGACTTGATTTACCATTCGGTGGAGCAGGTGCTTGAGGTACATGCTATGAAGTTTCCCATTGGATGCTTCACAGCATATTTACAGGTTCATACTGGGGCAAGATTTTCTATCTGCAGAAGAAGGCACACTCCAGCAGGACGCTGAAGAGGTAAGTCACCTTTTTTTACCTCCTTTTTAGGTGGGGGTGCCCCAATAAAAGAGCACTGGGTAGCTCCCAGCTTCTCTGCTTGCAGCAGCTCTTTGCAGTGTATAAGATGACACCAGGCATGGGTGAGATGCTTAAAGATCATGGGAAGATACTATAGGGGGGTGGGATTAAAGTGTATGAAGGGACACTGGGGATGCCCTATTAGGTATGCTGTATGGGGCCATATTATTTCCGATAGCAACCCTGAACAGACCTGTGCTTACAAAAAAAAGACTGAGAGTATAACCCTTTTGCTGTATCATATTTCTGCCCTGTGATCCTTACTGATTGTCCCTGGCTGTACCATACTGCTGTATTGCACCTTCCCAGACTTATCCCCAGCGCTACTGCATTTCTTCTGTATACCCTGTGGTCTTAACCTTTACCTATGGTAGTAATAGATTTTTTGCGTGCTAATTGCTATTGAACCAAGCTAGGCTGAAAGTCCTGAACCACCTTTGATCTGTTTGTTCTCTTCCGTCCACACCTCTA
>NW_017306532.1:740377-777467 GCF_000935625.1 Nanorana parkeri
CCTCATTTTTTTTTTTGGGGGGGGGGGGGGTTATCCATGTCCTGCTGGGGAGATTTTCCTTCGCTTCATGTCATAGAAACACAACAGGAAATGATAGAAAAGGTAAGATTGTTTTAGAAATTCTGTCTTAATCAGTTTTCACTAGAACATTTGTCCCCATTGGATCATCTACCCTTACATCTTTCTTCTTGGGAAAATTTGGGATTTCCTCTTTCTTTCTGTCTCTGACAGTGGTCACTAGGACAAATAGAGAGGGTGGAGCTCCCAAGTTGGGAAGAAGACAGCAAATAAAACTTGACAAATGGTCTAACCCAGGGCTCCAGCCCTCCAACTGTGGTATAACTACAATTCTCATAAGGTGTTGCAAGTCTCTGACAGCCACATAAATGACTTCCAGAGGCAGAGGCATGATGGTATTTGTAATTTCACCATAGCCAGAGGGATGAAGTTTGGCTACCCATGATCTCACCCTTCCTCAATCTATCCAAAACTATAAAAAATGTTTTGCCTTCACACACACTTTAACATTTGTCACCTGCAAGCAACATATTACAGAGAACAAACGTATGCAATCATTCTTTTACAAAGCTATACTGCAAAAAAATGAAAACAAACACAGGCACTAAAAAAAAATCTGATCCCTGCAATTGAACTCTATGTGAAGTGAAAATATAATTTTAAATTGAAATAAAACTCTCAAATAATGTACGGTGAAAATTAATACTGGTGCCATAGAGCGATGTGATCGCAAAATGAAAGAGGGCTGCATGGAAGTACAACAATTATTGTCTATCTTATTTTTTTTTGCCTTGTTTGAACATTTGTGGACATTTGCAGGTAAAGACAGCAGAAGGATTTAAATAAGAGAGAAGCTTTGACATTGCTAAAATGAATGGAGTATGTAGCCATCTCCCTCTTTGTATGTTCTTGATCACTGGACTGTAAAATCACTGCATCTTTATTTTTTCCCTGCAAATTCAACATGTGTTGGATCCAGGAGGTGATAAATCCAGGAGGTAATAGAGTTAAAAGAGAACTATGTGGTAAGTGTTTTTCTCCATAGTTCTCTTTAGGGTCACGGGAGGACATATACTAGCATCCTCCCGTGACCCAAAGCTCAGTATATTGCGGTCTATTGCCCAGGATATACTGTGAGCGCCGCATCCAGGACGAATCCCGACATTACTGTTAAGATCCACCCAGCTGCGTGGCTGACAGCTGGCTCTGCCTATCTAGTTCGTTCCTACACTTAGTGCTGGAGGATCGGAGAGGGGAGGGGGAATCCCTGCAAAGAGCCATGACTGACAGTCACCGCTCTCTGCAGGGAGACGATCGGGAAGTGAGCAGATCGGTGCATGTGTCTGCTCACTTCCCAATCGATAGAGCCGACCTGTGACAGCTTCTTTGTCACAGGTCGGCTCTAACTTTGAGGAGGAGTGGAAATAACTCACCTCATAGATCTCCTTTAAGTTATTCTTTTATTGTTTTAATATGGCTTTTCAATTTACTAATTACACCTTTACATAAATATGTTTTCTAGGTGCACTTTGGTCACTATACCCAAAACTTGTAAAGGTGCATTTCACACTTGTAACCTCTGATTTTCATAAGTTAAAATATGAACAGCAATACTGGGCCTGAGCTGAACGTGGGGCCTAGGTTCACTCTAGACATATTTAGGTCACTTTTTGTTATTTTTAGTCTTGCATTCTGGTGGAATTTATGCCCTACATTCCACATTTCCCTTAGGCAAATATTCATACCTGGGAACTTTTGATAATTGTAATTACTGAGAATGGGGGGTGGAGTAGGAGGCAAAGTGGTGGGTAGGGGCTAATTGTATTGGGTTGTGTGCACTGCATCAAATGGTGCAAATTGTGCTAATAGTGGTGCTAATAGTGGGAGGGACTTAAAGCATAGGTCAGGAGTCTACAGCAATAAGCAAATCAATATCAAAACACAAAGTACTGTTTTATAGGCTACAATGCACCTACTCTACTAAGCACCCTTTCCCCTTTACAGCATTAAAAACTTATGTGTGAGGGAGTTCTGCCGCTGTTCCCCAGCAACCTCCTGAATTCTGCACTGATTGTTGGCTGGGTCCTGGTAAAACCTGATGGTGGGAACAACAAATATAGGGTCCATGTAGAACACATAACTGCATAAACAGGGCCGATCTGTGCCACACAGCACAACATATGATTTGGCCCTAAATAGGAGATGGGGGAATTTCGACAGGTTAGACAGAGGTGGAGGAGAAAAACAAGGTAATAGCCCTGAGCTTATGACATACTTTTTTGGTGATGTGTAAGGCAGGCAGTATCACAATCAAGCGGGTTGATGGGAAATGGACTGCAGCTGCGGAACTGTTGAGTAGGCTGTATGGGATTGGGTCAGTCAGGCGACTCCCTAAATCTGTCCTCACTGAATGACTGCCTGTGGCCCTGAACTGTGGACAAATACCGCTGAGAACTATGCGGAGCTGGGAAAGGCATGGCATGCAACTTTTTGTCTTCTCAAGACTCAGAGGTAAGCCCTGCAGCCTTTTGACTGTAAATTAAGTCAGCCTCTGTTGTCATTCCTTCATCAGGCAGCCCTTTCTGATCTCGTCATCTCAGCTACCCACAAAGGACTACCACCCTGTTTCAAAGCAGAGTGCATGATGCGCGATAATGACGCCATACATGCTGCACAAACATTGCAGCCCAGTGTCCTGGAGATTTCACTATTTCCAGTAAAAGACCTGGCACCCGGATTGAAATTCCAGCAAGTTCCCAGGTATGTGAATATTTAAGTAGGAGGATCTTTATCCTAAATAATAGTACCTTGGATGCAAAAACATGATTTTTGTTATTTCACCAAGACTTTTTTAACCCCTTCATGACTGAGCTAGTTTTCAGGTTCTGTTCATAAATGACTGACACATTTTTTACAGTTTTGCTGTGTGATTCTTCACATGTGGAATTAAAATAAGGTGCATCTTTCTATTATGCAGGCAATGGCTTGAACACGGTGGAAACAGGAATGCAAATGATTACACAAATAGAAGATAAACAGGATCAGATGTCTACTGCACTGTGCAGCAAAAAATATTGCACAATGTCCCATGTAACGAACTATGCAGTAAGGGCAGGTGCTGATAAATGTTACTGGTGGCACAAATAAAAAAGAGTAATATATCCTCTCTAATCTAAATTGTGAAAATGCTATCCGCGTGATATGGTCTGCTTTAAAACCTGTTATTCTATTTAATGTAATTTTTTTTTATTAGTAACTCTGTAAAACTGGCGATTGTCTTTTACCCTAACACACTACGCTTCCGGTAAAATGATTGCCAAGTTCCATTGAGGGGCCCCATCACTGTATTGTTATGCACTGTTTTGCCACATGCCTGAATGCGCATATTGCGCCACGCTTACTCCAAAAGCGCCCCGACCAGGGGACCACCCCCCCCCCCCGTATCCCTGCGTCTCTTGTCCCCCCTTTTACCTTAGATATCGTATGTAATGTGATTGTCTTAATGTATGCTTAATGTATTGTATGTGTGTTTTTTGTTATATTTTGAAAATCTTTAATAAACATTTAATATGTAATCTAAATTGTCTTCACAGCTGGGCCATCATGGAAGGCGACAGGGGCAACATAGTGAAAAATGATAGCAGTGATTTTCGAAGTCAGCTGTAGACAAAGTCACAGCAAGATACTCTTCTCTTTCTTATCTAGCAAGGTGCAAGTTACAAGATTTTCATGTTTTTCCTTTGCAAGGACAGATGTATGCATAAAAAGATAATACCTTACCTTAAACTATATACCCCAAAATCTTGCCCCTGTTGGCATCAGTACCCCCTACATGGCTGCCATCTTTATGTGGCATGTAGCTGCTTTGTGCCACCTCCATGCTAATGCACAATAATTGTATTACAGCCCTACAGCTCAATCAGTGGAAGATGGGCAAATTAAGCTAGCAAGTCTGTCTTTAGGATACTTCAGGCATTAAGGCAGAGATAGAAGAGATGTCACACAGTCAACACAATCAAGGCAGAGATAGAAGAGATTTCACACAGTCAACACAACATGTTATACAAATATTTGCCATACATGTGCCAGACCTCAGTGCTTCAGACACTCTAGATTGGCCCTGACTAGGACTAAGCCCATCAATAATAGAAATTAACAACATATACCACCACTTGTTCAGTGAATTTTTACATTTTTTTTCCAACACAGTAGATTTCCATACGTACTGCCACATATAATTTTCACATTTAGCTTAGTGTGCCAGATAGGATTGCCATTGATTTTACAGCTTACTTTCTATTCTAATGTATTTCAATAATATGAATGAACTGCTTATTATGATAAAGACCGGACCCTGGCAGTAAACAGTGCATGAAGAGTTTATCACAATTACTCGATCCCCTGAAGTGTAAAGACTATCATCATAAGATTAGAAAACATTAGAAAGGGATACCTACTTATATATTAATTTATAATATAAAAATACAGTATGCAATCATCCCTATGATAGCATAAAATATTAGCCTTTCTTTACTTAGTGAACTCTTCAATGGATAATATTAAACCTTAGTCAGTGGTATGGCATACATTATCTCATACTATGTGCTCTGCTGATTCTATAACAAACTATTCAGAGCAACAATATAGATGTGTTCAGCCATGAGACAACCATAATATAATTATTAATAAACTGCTATGTAAACCAATCCCTTAATTAACCATGTATGGCTATTCACAAAAGTCCTCATCTTTAATAAGAATAACAGAAATTAATCTTGACATAAAAGCATCAAATAAACATTTTTGAAGGCCAGAGAAAGTAAGAAGTTTTCTAAAGGAAAAATGGGGCTGAAAAAGCAGATTGCAACTGTTGTCGAAACTTCCTTATCTTACGTAAACCCAATCATTATTTTCTGATCTACTGGAAACACAGCATAGTTACGCTGGTAGATTTTTGTAAAAACGTTCCTATGGAAAACTCAGAGTATTCGATTATGACATTAGAGACTTGACGAATGCCATTGGAAAGTATGATTCTAACATTTGATTTTGGAAATGAATAGAGTTTCATGAAAGAAAACCACATTCTCTGTTAGAATTTTGTTAATCAGAGAAAAGAATTGGCATTCTGCTCCTTTGACTGTTTTTGCCACTACGGTCAAAATCCATGGAGTGTACCTCTTTTGGAACCAAATCCCTCTGTCCCAGTTTTCCTCCTCAGCGGTCTTTCTATTTGGCCCGTTGTAGAGATATCAATGAAAATGTACTATTTAACTACCTAGAGTGTTATGCACTAAAACCTTTATCTTAGCTCTTAATTATCTTGTTTTTTATTTTGAAAAGCCAATATAGGAAAGGAAAAAACATTTCTGGGTTTAACCAATCATCTTTGGAATATAAATTTTCTATGGTCTGCATAACTGGGGGCGTGGCAGTGGTAAGCTCATTGCCTAAACACACTGGGGGGAATTTATCAAAACAATTGCAACCGTTTTAGCCTCTTAGAAGATTTATTTTGATGTGCAAATCTATCTTTTAACTTGTGCGCCTGTTTTGACCAGAGCTTGCACTATTTTTTCAATTGCATGTGTTTTGTGCCTGTTTTGCGAAAGTTCGCAACTATTTACATCTGCACTTGTTCTGCAGCTGTCTGAAACAGGAGCATCACCTAACAAAACAATCGCAACTTAAGGAGTCCCTATGACCACTTCTTCAAGAAGCTACAGTGTTACGTACCTTTCTGGGAGACCGGATGTGAGGGGAGGCTTCCCTTGCACCTTGTGTCCTGGGAGACTCTGAGGATGGGAACAGAGCCCAGCGGGACAACAAGTGGCAGGAGTGCCATTGGTGTTAAGCACCGTGCAAGCCGTAATCCGATGAGACGAGCCGAGGTCAGGTTCCAAGCGGGCAAATCCAGTACAAAAGGGGTCAGGCAGGAGAATGGTCAAATAACAGTTCCGTGGTCAAGGCAGGCAGCGTTCTAGGTTTGTTGAGAAAGTCCGGGTCACAAGGATCAAGCAAGGTATCACTAAACAGGAACAAGGATTAGCTGACGATAAACCAGCAACATGGTGGTACTGCTGCTGGGTTTCTATAGGGCCAGTGATGTAATTTCCTGTCCGCCGCTTTGGCGGATTTTCGTGCTGATAGAGTACTGCGCATGCGTGGGTTGGCGCATATTCCTGCACGCAGGTTACTGATTCTGCGCATGCGCGGTATGGCGCGTTCCCGAGCATTGCGGGAAGGCGCAGGCAGCACATGCGCAGACGGCGGGGATCCATTACATACAGTTAGGCTTTTTGCCTGGAGTTATGAGTCTTCTTTCCTGGAGTCTATTTAACCTCATTTATGAACAACATTACACTAGCAACATAAATCTGGTGCAAATGCTTTAAATATATTCCATGCAAGTTCAAACAGTTGCAATTGCTATGATAAATTCCCCCCATTGTGCTCTAAGATGTCCCTCTTTCTAATCTCAGAAAGTTGGGAGGCATGCTTAAAAGTTCACATTTTTGAAAATATAGCATTGAAATGCATAGCACACTCTGGTATTGCCTAAGTATATCAGGCCAATCTGCTGTGCGAAACTCTATTCTCAACAGGTCTAGGCATTGAGTTTTTAAAGTTACTAACAAGAACAACCATGCTTTGTTGTTGCAGATGTTCCCATAAAAACTGTACGGACACTTTTTTGGAAAATAGCACAGTGGTCAACTTGAAACACCTGCAGAGACCTTTTACTGTTTTTGCTGTCTCCTGTCTTGTTGGACATGGAAAACAAGATACATTTTACTAAATGGGGGTCCCTGTGTGGTTCATTTTAGTTATTTTTGCTAAGCTAATAGTGAAATAATCCTGGGATTTTAATTGGTAACATTCACATTTTACCTTTCAGAATGTTATTCTCAAGAGAAAGCTCGGAGGTGTTCTAGTCATTTATGTCATCCTAATTGTTTTTTTTATTTGCAAAACTATGCTACCTTACATGGTTTTATACAAATTGAAATTATATATTTATGTTAATTATTTAGCTGCATGCATAAAACTTGGAAAGCTGTTACGTGGGCTCTTATTAGGTCTTCTTTATTCGTTTGACATGATTTATGGTTTTCTTTCCTTCCTGATACATAGTCCCCAGACAAAAGCATATGTTAACTTGCTACCACTTTTCTATGTGTCAATTTATTAAAACTGTGCAACTAAAATGCCTTACTCAACTAAGCTTTCCTTATTGTCTGCATCTTTACAGAACACATGAAGACATATGCAAGCTAGAGATGCAGCATTATTGTCAGGCATATTCCCTTAGTGTAGAGAATACCGTATTCTTCCGTGTATAAGACGCTACTTTTTCATTAAAATGTTTACCCAAAAATAGCAGGGCGCCTTATACACGGGGGCCGAGAGGAGAACCGCGGTTGCGAAACTGCCGAAAGTGCAGATACCACTGCACTGCATGAGTGAAACTTCGGATTGCAGACACAAGACAGTCTTCCTCCAATCATAAATCTTTTGTATCTGACGTCAGCTGTTGCTGGGGAGAGTGGAAGAATACTGTTATCTTGCCTCTGCAATCCGCTCTCCCCAGCAACAGCTGATGCCAGGCACAAAAGATCGGAAAGTCAGGAAATCACCAGCACTCAGTAGTAAAGATAAATATGTCCCTTTTATTGGACAGAAAGCGTCACGGACATCCAAATAAACCGACGTTTCGGGGCCGCGCAGGGTCCCTTCCTCAAGGCAGAAAGATGTGACGGAACTGGAGGATACCTGTTATCTTGTCTCTGTAATCCGATCATAAATCTTTTGTACCCGACGTCAGCTACTGCCGGGGAGAGCGTGTAGCCAGAGTTGTAATGTCGGAGCATAACGTGATTGACTCAGAGGTAAGTGTGATGAATTATATCATTTAAAACATTTATTTCTGAATATTGGGTAAGAAAAGTTGGGGGCGTCTTATACATGGGGGCGTCTTATAGACGGAAAAATACGATATATTATTATTATTATTATACAGGATTTATAAAGAGCCAACAGTTTGCGCATCGCTTTACAATATAAGGAAGACATTACATTTACAATACAATACAAGATGGTAAGGAGGGCCCTACCCCTGAGGGCTTACAATCTGAAAGAGGAGGGGCAAATGAGCTGTGTGGGGATGTATTATTTGAGAATGTGAAGGTTCAGTGGTATATAGCTTGAACATTATTTATTTTATCTACTCACACATACAGTACAAATAGATAATTCATAATGATGGCTATTTTCAGCTTTTATATATGGATCACAGAATTAACAATAATTTAATAATATCAGGAAATTTGACTTGTTTGCATGTTGGCCTGTATCCTAATCCTTACACTAAGGTCTCAGGTCAAGTGTTGGGATGATGCAGTCAACATAAAAAGACAGGCTAGAAAATGCCACTGCTTCCATTAAATTAATTTTCATACACACTAAATGCTATTAACATGGAACACAGATAGGATAATGGAGAAAAGCAAGTTTCAAATGATAGTATAAAGTCTCATATGTGCAAAGAGGCAGTTGCCCTTCTCACTGCATGAGACTAACTTTAGCTGTACGCTCAACCGAATGTGGTCTTTGCAGTAGACATGAATTAAGGTGAATAATGTCATAGGTTACTAGTAGAGAAGATTGATTGCTAACAGTTGTGGAACATCACTCACAAGTACCAACTTTTAGAATGCATTATCTTTTATTAGCTAACCAGAAAAATAAAACTATATTATGTTAGGTTTCAAAATAGTGTGTGTTAAGACTTGAAAAGGTTATTTTGCTTTTGCTTTGCTAGTCACAAATTCATAGCTGCATGTACCCTTACCACAGCTGTGAAATGAAAACAGTATTTTAGCAGATAAGGAGAACCATTACCACTTTAAAGACTGTAGAGGCAGCATTATATAGTGCATTACATCATTATGTAACCTGTGGAGTGCCTGTGCCTTTGCTTTGTTTTTATTTATATATTTTTTATAATATACGGAACTTTATGAAGGCATCTGATGCATCAAACACTATTTGAACGAGTCTAAACTTTGTGGCTAAGATTGAGTTTTTGTGTATCTTAGCAGATAAATTTTAAAAGAGACTTATAAGTGAATTTGCTACCTTATAGAGAACATCTAGAAAGATTATTTGTGGTTAAGCTCTCCCCTAAACTTTACCTTTTGCCTTTATTTCCCTCCTAAATATGCCTCTGCCCTGCCAGGCATGCACTTAGGTAATGCTGTTACTGCCACCTTTTAGCTGCGTACCTGCAGTGTAAGATCATCATATCCTGCCCAATCCTGCCTCTGATGACTAGTATTCACCAGTTTGAAGTGAGACTTGATAATGTTACTTCTGTGCTGCCCATTATTCTTCTAATTGCCTGCTGGAGAGGAAGTTGTACCTGATTACCTGCAGTGCTAAGATCCACCTGCTGTTTCAGTATTCATTCTCTGAATCTGCATTTTATCAACATCTCCTGCTACTTTGTAATTGACTCCCCCACCAGTCTTCAGATCACTGGTCATGAGGTTGCCTGGTCTTAGATCAGGAAGCAAAGCCCTGCTCCTCTATTAAGATGTACACCTTATCAGAGAGAAATAACAAGAAATAAACAGCTATATTGGTCCTGGGTAAAAGACCAGTTGCAGGAAGCCTATAGGCTATACTGGATACAAATGTTTGGCCCCCATTTGCCTCTTTAATTGATATCTTACATCACATTAGAGCAAAGTCAAACAGGGTCTTTTAGCTTACAAACAAGCCACGCTTCTTCATAACTTAAAACATGAAACTCCCATGTGTATACCACCTCTCACATGTTCCACCGATCTGGCTTAATCATAGATCGTACATTGGAGACATGTATGATCTATGTTTTGCCTGCATCAGCGGTGTAAATATTGCTTAGTGGGGCCTGGGAATTGGAGCGGTGGACTGTTTGCACTGCAGGGTCTTTTAGTATTGCATTACTCAAACTAAACATGTTACCACATGATCACTGTTAATTTAATACATAACTGGAGTCCTGTCACAAAACACTTATAAATTGATACTTAATGTGGAAGAGGTTTCTAATCAATGACTTAGGTATACAAGTTAACCTGGTTCACAGTTTATCAGAAGGAGTTATGCATACATGAGGCTAAAGGCAGTAGTTCAAAGTAATTGAATAATGACTATAGTATTCACCTAATATATATTTTTGAAATTACATAGTTTGCATACTGTTCAATTTTAACATGACCTTCTAATTATTATATTCAGTTACTTTGAACTACTGCCTTTAGCCTCATGTATGCATAACTCCTTCTGATAAACTGTGAACCAGGTTAACTTGTATACCTAAGTCATTGATTAGAAACCTCTTCCACATTAAGTATCAATTTACAAGTATTAGAAACCGGCATACCAGTAAACAAAAGCATGCCATAAACCTCAGATCAGCCCCAATTCCTGCACCATCAGAAACACAGTGCTTTTATAATCATAGCTACTGCAGCTGGTGGTTCCTCTAGGTAGAGGAAGAGGTCGGCAGACTTCTTCACGTATGTATGTCCATAACCACTGGCAGGCCTACACTGTTACTAGAAGGAGGGCATATAACTGAATATCATTGCCATGATGAAACATCATGGAGCTGGGCAGGAGGGACAGCCCAGGTTTTGATCTTATAACCTTTGTTAATAGTGCAGTATTTGGAGGGGGCAGGGGCCAACATTAGGATGCCTAATCTTGTTTAAATGGTTAATACCAAAATACACTGAATTTCATTTCCATTACTGAAAATTATAACTAATATAATATTTTGAAATATTTTGTATTTGGAAGTATTTGTTTAAGTGTGGTATATCTATTTAATTATTTCAAAAAGCACTGATTATAAATAAGATTTGCTGAGTTGTGTCTACAACTAAAAAAACTAAGTTAAATAATAAGAATCTGGCAAACATTTCTGCTGATTATTCCTCTACCACTCTGGACTGGAAAATGGAGAGGTAAGGAAGGAAAAAGATGTGACATTTTCTTTGTTCTATAACACTCTCTCTTTCTAATTATAATATGCTTCAGAGTTCTTACATCAACTTTCCTTGCATCATTTAAGACTGATGATGAATTGCAGTATGAAGAAAATAAGACAAGGAAATAGAGAACGGGAGCATGCACCAAGAAAAAGCGCTACATGGACCTAATTATAAATTACCAAGAATAACATTTTCTCATGCAATGTCCAAAATATCACACTTTATAGTTTCCCTGAAAAGTGCATCTGTGGCAAAAAATGTCCTACTAAATTATAACGGAAAAACATAAGTTTGAGCATTAAACGTAAAGTATAACAGTTTTTGGTCAATTTTGTTTAACTTTTTAGGTTACAAACTTATACTTTACATTAGTATTCATATGAAATCTTTATTTGACAAATCATTTCTTAAAGGGTGCTTCCATGATTGCCTGCATGCTTAAACACACCTTAATATAAGTGCTATATAATCTACTTCAGCCAGTGGAGAGCTCCTTATATGTATATATGACCCCACGCGCTCCCCTTTGGCCCACCTCCTAGACTACATATTTCTAACGGCACTAGGTAGGACATTTTACTTTATCCCCTACTTTTCACCATCTCTAGAGAACCCCTACCCTCCAGGATTAGGCAGAATCCGGAAATAATCAGGTGGACAATGAAACCCTCTAAAAAATATCTCCCTTTGCAAAAGACATCCACCTCACAGTGGCAAACCCTACAATCTACCTTCCAAACTTATAAGGAATTGGACCTCTATGAGAACCTCTGAGGATGTAAAATAACAAAAAAGGAAAGCCTGAGGCACAACCGATCCATCTGCCATGCCAAACCTTAGAAGTAAATTATTTTCGATATACATTTTTATTGAGGTTAACAAGGATAACATAGTCAAGGGAAGTAAATTCTAATATAAATTGCAGTGAGATAAGCTCAGATACTTGGGTATCCTTCTAACTCCTACCTGTTCATCCCTATATAAAACCAACTTATCAAAACAATTAGGGATGCACTGATAACGATACTATTATCGGTATCAGTGCGGATACCGAGTATTTGGGTTAGTACTCGTACTTGCCCAAATGCTCCAATGCCTAGCCCGATACTTCCTGTATCAGGAAGCCGGGCAGCGAGTCATTACACGCCACCTGGCTTCCCGATTAACAAGGAAGACGTCCCATGCTTCTCGTCACTATGTGACGAGAAGGCATGGAGCCGGCTTCCCGGCCAATCAGGATGCCGGGCAGCGTGTAATGACTCGCTGCCCGGCTTCCTGACTGGTCGTGAAGCTGGCCAATCTGGAAGCCGGGTGCCTTGTGTATTGACGCAGCGCCCGGCTTTCTGATTGGCCGGGAAGCCGGCTCCATGCCTTCTCGTCACATAGTGACGAGAAGCATGGGACGTCTTCCTTGTTAATCGGGAAGCCGGGTGGCGAGTTTTTACACGCTGCCTGGCTTCCCGGTTAATCGGGAAGCCAGGTGGCGAGTCATTACACGCCACCTGGCTTCCTGAATGGGACTTCCGGTACTCGGTATCTAGTATCGGCGAGTACCGGAAAAAAATATTGGTACTCGTACTCGGTACCAAAATACCTGTATCGGTGCATCCGTAAAAACAATACATATGCAGAGAGGAGAATACTACAATATCTTGTGGTTTGGATGTGTTATAGGTCTATAAATATGTGTATTATATCTTATAATTCTTTAGCACAATGTAATTGGTGGTTCCCTGCCATGTTCTTCTATGCCAGGGGCGCCCACTATTTTTCGTCTGGAGATCTACTTTTCAAATGACGAGCTCATTGAGATCTACCAACGAAAAAACACCTGCATTCAGGGGCGGGAGGGGGCGTAGGCTGCGCAGGCAGGCCCCTCGCCCACAGTGCGATCGCCTGCATTAGTGCCTGTGTTCCAGTCCAGTGCGATCCGCAAAAATGCTGCGAGCACGATTTTTGCAGATCGCACTGGACCGGAATGCAGGCACTAATGTGCCTGCGTTCCGAGTGCGGGCGATCGCACTGTGGGCGATGCCATTGACTTCAATACAGCTCCACACCCCCTCCCACACCGGAACGCAGGGAGATGCATTAAAAAATAATTATTTACTACAAATCACATATAAAATGATCAGTCCTCAACTTAATCTTAACTTAAACTTAACAACACCTTTGATACTGTGAAACCCACGTGCAAAGTGAAAAACGAAACTATGTACAAAGAGCAAAAAAGGAGGGAAAGAAATTTAGGGAAAGCAGGTGAAACAGGATCAGGTGGGAATACAGGGCAACATGAAGCATTTAGGTGAGGGACAGGGCCAGAGTGGGTATAGATTCAAAGCAAGAACAGGGAGCCACAGGCTAGGAACACACAGCAGGGTGGGACTAAATAGTGCAGACAGCTTCAGATGGTAGTTATTTAAACTATACTGGCCCCTGGGAAATATCTGCTGGTAAACACTGTAATTGCACAATTCTTACCAATGGACCTACAGTGCACGTTCCTGACAATCTGCTTTGGGTGAACAGGCATAAATCGCTTAAAGTAAAACTAAAACCTCCTATCTTTTTCAGCCAAGGAAGGTGTCATCATGGCCTTTATTTGGATTGCAGTTGCCAAGGTGCTGCACATGTGATCAGCTATGATTTTGTGCATTTGAGGGCTTGAAAGATTGGTTTAGAGCTGTAATAGGCACCCTGGCAACCTTCACAGTTGGCATGCCTAAGAGTAATTGTTTTGGAAACCATTAAATTGGTGGTACCAAACTCTCTGCAATTGTAATCTTATTGACTGCTAGCAAGCAGTGCAGCATGCCCCAAAGTATGCAACTACCCCAGTGTGGCTAAACACTTACAAACTGTCTCTTTTCTCCACTTCTTGGTCCCGGACGCTGAGCACAGCTTCTCCCTACTTCTGGGTAGAAGAAGGTGCATACTGAGGACACAGGTGCATGCACACATGAAGTTACATGGGGGAAAGTGGCTTGCAATGTGAAACAATGTAAGGCAATGTAAGCACACTGGAAGCTCGCAAGCAGGGGTGCCTCAATGGGACGCTGTAAGAAGAAGACACCGAAGCATTGTACCAGCACTGAGGGTATGACTTGGAGTGGGAGGAAGAAAGATGATGTATACTGTATATCAAGAGGCATCACATAAGATAAGTCTTTATACCAGCTTTAGGAAAAAATTTAGGCATTAGTGTCACTTTAAAGAATCAAACCACCTAAACCCAATGCATGTCACCCTAGGTATTTGGTAAAATGCCAGATCTCCCACTTATCTCATTTAATTCACATTTCCAAATTTCTACCAGCTCTTCCTCAGCATTTAAAAAATGAACAAATCTATTTCTATGATATCTCACACAAACTCAAATAAGCTCTCTATGGTCATATATGTAGATGCAACACTATACCCTAACACTAACAAGAAGCTAGTGCTTCTCAAGACTATGTTTCTTCAATATAAATATGCAACAAACATTGCAACATGTTCTACTGGAAGTCAGAAATCAGTGCATTTGGAGGAGTTGGGAACATGGGAGAGTGCCAAGAAAGCATCTATGTGTACTACTGTAGCAGAACACATATTTAAAATCCTGTTTTGGCATTACACACCCTAAAAAGGCTTTACTGCTTGATCCCAAGCAGTTCATACCTCTGCTGGTGTGACTCTGCCTCGCTTGCTCCATAGCCAACATTTATCTGACTGCAGTTCAGCATTGGATTCACAAACTGGCAGAAATAACACTTCTACTGGATTTTATTTCTCACACTACTAGCCAAACCACTTCAAGAAGTCTCTAACAATCATTTCTCACTACAACCAGGTGTCTTATCTTCAGTCAATGAAAGAGAAAAACCCAACAACTAAGCCAGCTTTCACTCAAAAACTGATCTGTATCAACACTATGTAAGTGATGATAGCTAATCTGATACACACTACATTTGTTTAGCAAAAATTGGGGCTAACATTTTTAAAGAATGATTTAAATCTTACAGTTATGTTGGCTTAAGAAAGCCCATCCGTATTTTACCTTTTCTTATAATCCCCCTTTCCTCTCCCCCTGCCCCCACCACTACCAATATACTGTATCTTTAACTTAAAATGCATTTAATGTAACAAGAACGCAAAATCTAAAACAAAAAAAAATTATAGCTATTGCAACTTAGATTACATACGGTTAGACACGCTAAATATTCCATCATAATCACATTTCAGTTTTAAAGCTGAACTCTGGGGAAAAAATATGATTTAACAAACAGCCCATGATAAGTAAGTTAGCTCTAAAAATGTTATAGGGGTTAGTATTAATGTTGGTGAGGATAACTCCTGGTTATTATAAAAGTAATAACTTGATTGAAGGCAGATACTACAGAGAATGCTGAATTTCTAGCTCTGCAAGTATGAGAGCAGCATCTGTGGCAATGAAATGCCCAGTCGTATACCCGCCCCTTCTCTCTCCCCTACCTCCCCATTCACAAAATGTCACATTTTACACAGAATGGAGGGTCTTCTGTGGATGGACAAGGGGAGGTTTATATACTCACCCCTTTTCTCCCTTCATCCATTCACAGAACGTTTTGCATTCTGTGACAAAAAACAAGGCATTTTGTGATTGTGCAAAGGGAGAGGGAGGGAGGGGACAGGTATACAATTTAAGCCCTTCACTGAATTTCACTAATGTTTAACTTTAATTGGAGTGTGTCTTCAAACATTTCAATGAGCCTCTGCTCTAGAAAACCGCTCTATGAGGAAAAAATCCTAGGGGCAAGGGGTATGGTGAATTGATAGATAATGTACCAGTTTCAGTTAATGTATGGTAAGGAACCCCATTTATGAACAACATTGGCATAATATATAGGAAATCATAACAAATTAAAACCAAGTTTGACAAAAGCAACACACAGCCTCATTGAAAATGTCTGAACACATAGTCACATTCTTCGAAATGCCAAAGAATATAGGCTACTGTACTGTATACAAAATAACCTTTCACATATAAAGAAGAAAGTTCAATTTCAAATATAAATTTACTGTGACAGTTTAAAAAAAATGTGTAGCAAATCATATTTATGAGTTTTGGAAGACTCTCTGGATTTTTAAAAGCTGTTTTAACAAGTGTGGGCAAGGTCAAAATCATTTCACAGCAGCAAATGTCATCATTTTGCAGTTATTCAGAGTTTATGTAATTATGTAATATTTAACAGTTCTGATCCTTTGAATCCCTGTAGCACCTGAGCTTTGATTTTTTTTCATGCAGAACCATGTGTAGTGTGTGCCCAGAGCAAAAATGGTGAAAATAGTCATAAAGTACTGCTGGAATATGTCATGACAGATCAACAAAGTATTTGATGTTGATATCTCTATTGTGCTTACACCTCACTCTGTATTAGAATATTGCCTTAGTAAATTTAAAGAGGGACGCCGTTAAAAAGTAATTTAACCCGTTCCTAATGGCCCTACTGTACATCATTATCCTTACAGCTAGGTCCCTGTGCCTGGAGGACATTTAAATTAAAGTCTTATTTCTGTGCAGCTCCAGTGGCACCAAAGGAACTGTTGATGTGTTGATCACTACCCACTCCATTCTGTCCCTTGCCTCTCACACACCATAGAAAAGCTAAAGCTAAGCTGTCAATCAGCCTGCTTGTCAAAATACACCTCTGCCTTTCCTGTGACCTTTACTCCTCCTTGCATACTTTAGTGACCAGGGAGAGTGACTAATGAGGAAAATGAGTGCTTAGCTGTTGACTTCTGAAAAATAATTAGCATATCGGTAATAGCAAAGATTGGTCTGCTGAAACTCCACATTCATGGGAAAGTAGTGTGTTTAAAACAGCTGATGGAGAACATTATACACACTATTTTTAAATACTTGAGATATGCAAATACTTTAAAGAGCACCTGTTGCCAGACTTTGCACACTAAAGCATTTTCATATTCTGAACAAGCAGTAAGGGCCGTTGCAGACCTGGGCAATCTGGGACGGGTGTGCACAATGGGGTTACATCCCCGTGGCACCCCCCAGCAATCGCAGAAAAAAGGTATATGTACCGTTTTTTGTGACTCATGACGCGCAGCTGTTTTAGCTGCGATTGTGTTCGGTTGCACGGGTGGAATCACGGTGGGAAAGCGCGTGATACGCACGGCGTGACTGGGGTGCCATTAGAAAATAATGGCACCGCAAGCACAATCGTCAGAGGTGGGCGACTACGTGACTGCATGGCAATCTGCGTGGTATCGTGCACGATTACCGCGCGGTCACAGATCACCCAGGTGTGAACCTGGCCTAAAGGTAGTTTAAAACAAACTGTAAGTGACATCTATAGCTGTAAACATTTTGCAAATTATTCTTCAATGTTTACAAGAGAAACTCTGAAATCACAGCACCTCTCCTTGGCAACCTGCCAGCCTTCTAATGAAAACAAACTGCAGGTTTTGTAAGCGGTTAAAAACGGACTGAAACCTGACTTCGGGGGCTCTGTTATTTTTCAGGATTAATTATTTTACAGTACCTGCAGCTAAATAGGTCAGTCAGTGCTTGATTTAAAGCTTGTTAGGAATATGTTATTACTTTAATGTCCATAATTTGGGCACAGATGCACTTTAAAGCAGTTATTGCATAGCCAATAATTGACTCTGTCTGCATCTGCCTTGCTAAAGGACTGCTTTAAGGGCTTGTTCACACCAGCCAGCCATGCTGAGAATGTATGAACTGTGGTGTGCTCTGGGAGGAACAGTGCTGATGAAGGTTTACCTTGCAACAAACTGCACTGCAGAAAAATACTGCATGTCATACTGTTTTCAGTGCACATCACCACAATGCAGAAGTGACCTAATTGAAGATGAGGTTTTTTACCTTATCTATGCTTTAGGGCTACACTGGGCAGGTCTGTCAGTGCAGCACTAATGTATCTGGTGTCAACAAGCCCAAACCATAGTTGATTGTATGAATGCTTAAAAAAACACCATTGTTTATCACAGTGGTTAATCACTCTGTATGTGTCCTCAAAGAAGATATATCTTTTTTTCTGTCTGATGCCCTTCGCCTGGACAGTTAGTTAAGATAAATATCTTTTATTGAGACACAGAACTCAAAATAATCTTGACAAAGGTTCCCAACTTTCCTCATTCAGTTAGCAAATATATTTGTCCTGTTGCATGTGTCCCTATTGGGAGGATTTCCTCTCACTTTCTGCTCTGTCTGACACCTAATAAATTGACAGGAGTTGGGGATATTTTTCCTCATTTTCTGTTCTAAAAACTCTCAAAAAGACATGGAGGTGAGGAAAAATCTCACAAATGATGATACAAAAAGTAGTAAAAAGTTGGGAGGGAGAGTTTCTAAATCTTCTACACTCTACACCACCCCAAAAAAAGTTTTAATTGTAGTCAAGGTTTATGCTACAAAAAAAGAGGTATGTAGATTTCTTTTACAGATGTTTACACAGAGAGCCATGGAGAAAGCACTGCACCAAAAATGCAGGATTCAGGACAGAAAAGGAGATAGGTGAGAATGTAACCTAAGGGATATACAAGCTCTAATGTAGCATTTAAAGGTCATCAATTTTCCACATGAGCCATGGGTTTAGTGCTCTTGATACTTGCAAAACAACAAAACATAAAAGGTTGAACTTGATGGACCTGTGTCTTTATTCAACCTCAAATACTATGTAACAACAACTGCATTGTCAGGAATGATAGACATTGTGGTCCTCATTCACAAATATTTCATTGATCACACGTTTACCATACAACTCACTATACTATTTAATTTCAAGGAATGGCATGCACTAAAAAGGCATTAATAACAACCATCATAATCCCAATCTGATGGGTATTACCCCAAACAGTGTAGGCAAGCATTTAGAAGACAGTTGTTTTTTTTCGTGTGGTTTTATGCATGCCTTTTATTTTGACTGTAGTAGCAAAGACAAAGATTTTTATTATTGCATTACAGACCTACTTAAAGCAGACCGAAAGTCTAAAATGAAGCACAGCCTCATGGTTGGACTGACAAAAATGCAATACACATTTTGCATACAAATCTTACATTGTGAAATAGAATATAGAAAAGTGTCTAGGACATAAGTTGCCTGGGCTTTTCAGACACATCTTGGGAGATGACATTTTTATGTCTTCATAGATAATAGGTAGAAAACCTGATAAATTTAGTGTCCCAGGATGCACTTTGGCAACTGGGCAATTTATGATCAAGAAATACTTTGCTTCAGGTATTTTATATTTATCTCCACAACCTCATAATGACCAAATCTGCACTGCGCTGACGAAAGGTAATAGATCTGCTGCTTGGCTTTGCGCCATGATGCCCACACCACTGCTAGTTTCCCAATTTAGGACCAGACTGGTATTACCAGTTAAGTGGCTAGTAGAATAAAAAGAAGAGGAGGTCTGTAAGTCATCTATCAGGTAACCCTTAATTATAGCTACACAATTTGACACCATAAAGTATTCTGCAATAAAGCTAAATATATGAATGTCAGGGGTTCCGGCAACAGCCACCAACACAAAATGACTAGAGACAAAAAAGAGGGAGACCTCCATATGTTTATGGTGTTGCCATTACCTGGACTCCTGTCAAAACATAAATAGGAATTCAATACAAATATATACCATCTTTAATATACAAAAACATGGAAATACAATAATACAAATACCAGAAAAAAACAAAAAAAAACAAAACATCTGCTGGTCTGACCCACTAACTAAGTTTTGGTCAGCTCTTGACTACAGGGTGCCTCCCTAATGAGTTGTGCAACATAAAAAGGCAGCACTTATACCTTTTTCATGTTTAGTCAGCATTCAGCCTTTTTACACAGCAGCAGGCTCCCACAGCATAAAGAGAGTGAGAGAGAGCCCTATGCATAAGTCAGCTGACATAAATTAAAATCTGTGGACAGCTGAGACTTATATGAGGTCTGGCTACCAGGTAAGATGTGGACCTAGGAATGGATGCTTTATTGCACCCAAAGCTATACAATGCATCTGCGCTCTAGGAATAAGAATAGAACTTATTAAGATTCTGAGAAAACCTCTGGATCCCAAAATGTGTTTGTTGGGAATGTTGGATACGGAACAATACCAAATGGAGGTTCTTGCCCCAGTCATTCAAACCTGTCAATTCCAAGAAAGCTGATAAAGCAGAAATGGCTCTCCCTGCACCCTCTGATTCTGGGTTTTTTGAAAGAATCAAATCCATGTTGTTCTACTTAGGGAGAAGTTGATATACCAGAATAGGGTTTGCCACAGAAATCCTTTAACGTTTCGCACAAGTGGCTAGATGTCGCTAATGTGGCCCCCCTCTCCGCTGATCCTGCAAGCCCTGTTGAGATAAAGGTGTTTTGTTCCCTGAGCTTCCTGTTTTATTTTGTTTGCACTCACTATTGTACTCACTATTGATGTGTATGTATCCACTACAGTATGGTGAACCATAACTGTATATCTTGGTGCTAAAGTATTTGTATAGCCATAATCACCTCTTTTGATGCTGTGCCTCTGCTCCCTACTGCTGGGTTGTGGCAGGTGAGTATATGTTTTTGTAGTTGTATGTGTTGTCTGTAAAAGTTTTTAAACTTCTAAATAAAAATTACTTAATAGAAAAACAAAAATTTGTCTCCACATTAGTCATGTATATATATGAGAAACCCAGGTGACACCATTACACTTTCCATAATCCTGTCAGCCCATGGCTCATAATACACACACACACACTGGAAGAGCTAGAGTTAGGACAAGGGATGAAGAAATTAACGTTACATACATTTTTGGTACCGTATTTGCCGGCGTATAAGACGGCTGGGCGTATAAGATGACCCCCCACTTTTTGTGTAAAAATATAGGTTTTGGGCTATACTCGTCATATAAGACGAGTATAGCCCAAAACAATGTTTAAATGCACTTACTAACCTCCTTGGCGGTATTCCCGAGTGTGGCTCGGGGTTAATTTTCAGTACCATAAGTGTTAACCCCGAGCCACACTCGGGATTACAGTCTCTAGCCGAAGCTACATACAATATACAGAAGTATACCCTGCGTATAAGACGACCCCCGATTTTCGGGCGATTTTTTTGGGTCTCAAACCCCGTCTTATACGCTGGCAAATACGGTACTCCTATAAGCAGGATACGCAGTCTCCAGAAGAGCAGTTTAATTTTGTGCAAACACTCAAAGCAGTTAAAATGTTATTAACTGTTTAATTTACATGTTGCAAAATGGTTGAAGGACTTCTGGCAACTTTGCAAACAAAGAAAGGACTTGATTTATAGCTAAAAATAGAGAGTACAATGTGCAGGTTGAAACTGAAAGTTAAACAGAAGTTTTCAAATGATATTATTGGCAAGAACATAAGTAGAAATCAGAGCAGTAGAAAATGAAAAATATCATGCCAGATATGTGGTTAGCTGAGTGTTTAAAGTTCTCTTCCAACTAAGCCCAAATAAATGTAGGTACCAACAAAATCCCAGTCGCTGAATGTACTTTATTGCTGGAGTGTAAAGTCTAATCTGTGAAATGTGTCCTGTCTTAAACAGCTAGGTTTTCTTTGGCCCTGCTTTCATAAAACTTCCAAGATTCAGTGAGCAATGGATATATTCAAAAGCACATCAAACACACTAACTCTTTTTATAGTGCAATACTGAGAACCAGGATATCAAGCTTTTAGTTTCTTATCTGATACTATAAATCTCACCTGCTTTCTAAAAACAGACATTTAATCAAACAAGTTCAAAAATAAATCTGAAAGAGAACTTTTAGAAGGTTTAGTTCATGTTTTGCTAGTCAAATAGTTTTGATCCTGATAAGAAAATGTATTTAGACATGGATCTCTTAGGCTTCTCTGTAGTTCCAAATTATATTCAAATGCAAAGATTCAGATATTGTATAGATGTGTCAACATACACCCACAGAATGAAATGTTCTTGAAAGTTACTGCTTATATAAAAAGTTCAGCATTGGTTATAAGTCTAATTCAATTATCTCTGCATATGCTGTCACTATCTGCAAAGCTGCACCTTCTCTTCACTGCTCATTGCATCCTTTCAAGCTTAATCCCTTTCTCCATATGTGGACAATTCGGTTCTTTTACTCCCAAATGACCTAAAGTTGTGAAAAAAATCACTGCCTCTGACATATTTTCTCTGGTTTATTGTAACATGTGATTGGAAGATGAATATATCTGTCCATATAGGTAGCTATGACTGATTTTATTGTGGTACATTCAACAATTTATAATTGGATATGCATTAATTGACTGTGTCTGTATGTCCTAATATGTATGATCCAGCAACATATTCTTTAGTAGGCTGTTAAAGAAGTTACAAAATCACACCATATGCTATGCTGTTATAACATCAGCATTGCAATAGGAAAACATACTATAGTTGTTTTTGAGAATGCAATCAAAGCTTACTTGAAAAATCCCTTTTATGTAGTGCCTGCTGCCTTCCATCTGTCTATCACTTTCATCAACTTCTTGAATTTCCAGTGCGCTTTGTGTCTTTTCCCTGCTGCTTGATGTGATGCAATATCGATTTCTCAAGACTACATAGCCCATAATGCATTGCTACCAGCAAGCAATTATGATGTTACTGTCAGGGACCAGAACACCTCCAGGTGGTGCTGGAGTAGATCCTGCAGTTCCAGGGCTCACCTGCAGGCGTCAGCAATTAGTCACCACCTGGTGCTGATCTGGGAGGATATATAATCCCTCCCTGCAGTGAGGCTGGTGCCACAGTATTGTTGCGTGAACCTGTATCCGGTTTCCTGTATCCTGTTGTCTCCTTGAACCCTGACTATTGAGCCGTGGCTCCCCTCTTGTTGCCCTGCTCCCCAGGTTCACTTGCCCTGTTACCTCTTGTTTGTGATTTTGTTGTTTGCATTTCGTTGGCTGTTATTTGTTACTTGTGGGTGTTGGTGGGGTTGCTTGTGGTTACTTGTTTTTGGTGTGTCTAATAAACTGTAAGCTCATAAGCATTGTCTGGTGTGGTCCTCCCGTATAGATACCTGTATGCGGTGTGGGGACACCCGTGCACGGTATCCTGACAGTTACATTGTTCAGATGTTTAGTTGTAGTTCAGAAGGCAAGCTCTCTCAGTTGTGACACAAAGAAGTGCATATTCAGAGGGCTGAGTGCAATTGAGTTAGTGCATTGAGGAAGTACATGCCATGGGCATCTTCAATAAGTCAGTTTACAAACTTCCAGATCAATGTTGTTATTAGGAGTGGGATAAAACTTATGGAAGTTCATGATAGAAATACTTATTTTTAGTTTTCGACCATAGATACCCTTGAATTTTCACTTTGCAAAGAATACCTAATCACATGTAAGGAAAATAAAAAACAATATTTTTGTTGCACATGATTGGATGATGAAAGTCAACAGAGCTTCACCTCGTTTATAGTGAAAAACACCTTGCAAAGTGAAAATTCCCTTACAAGTGAACAGTCAACTCCAATGAATTTCACACAGGACCTCATTTGTTCTCGTAGCCTTGAGGCCATCAAACTTCCCTAGCATGAGCTTTTCCCCCGGTGGTGTCATTAGTTCTGGACACTGTGGTCTCTCCCGGTTGGTGCCCTGGGTCAGCAGCCTGCTGCAGGAACCATCCAGAGGACTGATCTTCTACTCAATTCTACCTGCATACTATAGTTCCTGCACTGATGTCTCTTAGCATAGACAGAGCCAGTGGAACACCACAGCTTAGTAACCACTGACAATAAAGTAAGGGGCAGTCCTCCTTACAATTACATCAGTGTAAGGGATGGTCTTCCTTTCACTGACACCAATGTAAAGTGCGGTTTCCTCTCACTAACACCAATGTTACATTTTATCTATACTTTCATATAGTGTGTGTGTGTGTGTGTGGGAGGGGGGTGCTGGTTGGCTAACTAGATGACCAGTGTAGTCAAAGCACTCCTAACCACCACAGTGCCCTAATCTTAATAGGTTCGTTAAACACATTTAAGACTACTGAACATGTGCGTATGTTAAAGTTATGAGGTATCAGACAGAAACCTATGGATGAAAATGCTATTACTTCTGTACTGCTCAGTGAGAGAACATAAGAAAACATTTCAGATATAATTTATTCTGGTCACTGTTATGCACCTAAAGCTGTTACCTTTTCAGTTTGGTTACATAATGGAGACGGCAGACATCCACAGTCCACCATTGAAAATCTTTAAATGATTGCACTTTATTTAGCCAGCATGCATGTCTGGCTATAATGCAAAAAATGGAACTTGGCAGACATATCATTACTTTGTTTATAACAGTAATTTGATTGTATGTTGGGAGTTAAAAGCATTTCTATCAGTCATATTTACATAATTTAACCACTATCAGGCTGAACCATTGACACATGACGGGAATGTTTTATACCATTTATGCCAAATTCTCAGCAACCATCTGCATGGTGAAGCAAATATTAAGATTTCCCAGACCAAGTAACATTTATCCAGGCTGTAATTATCCAGTTTTAATGATCACATGCCTCATTTTCCTATTCTTAGCTATTAAAATTGGAATCCAGTGTAAAATTCTTCAGCTTTAGCCCATATTCTTAAAGGTTCAACGTGCTATGCAATAAGAAGAGCCTTTGCACATGCCAAAGTGTTTAGTTATCTCAGCAAATGTAGACTTTCAGTCAGTCTAAACATTGCTGACCATTTCCTCTGTTTTTTTTCTCATGAAAAATGATAATTATTTTCTATAAGCCTTAGTGAAAGAAGTACCCGAGGATCCCACGATTTAAGCAGCTTTTGAGATCATGAAACCAACATGTCTGATCTACAATCTTATTAGTTAATGTTGCTTAGCTCATGTATCTTCCCTATTTTTTAAATTTGGTCAACAACAGCTAAAACTGAAGTCTTTTAACATGGTAACATAATTTTGAACATCCTATTTGAAAAAAATCAATGTATAACACAATTTGCCTCTACAAATGCAACTAATCAAGAAAGTCAAAACATCACAATGCATTACAAAATGAGATTCACAGGACAATTACATCAATCAATAAAAGATCCTTCAAACACTGTCAGTCCGCTTTCTATGAGCAGCTCATGGCTGTACTCCTTGACTAAGCACTTGGTTTGTTTTCCCCTTTCACCGACTATTTATTTTCTTAGATATTTTGTTACTACTACAGTCTAATCTATCCACTGTATCGCGCTATATGTACCATCCACCTACAAGATATGGTACCCTTATTATTACCATTTGAAAATATTTTTGGTGAATGGTAAAAAAAGCTCAGACTGAAGTAAAAACAATTTGTGGAAAAAAAACCTCAGTGTTGTGTAAGCTGCTTTGTAATTAACAAGGTGGCTTGAAAAATTAAAATGTGCACTCAGCATAACCATTGCTATTAAATGTTCATATAATTATATGGGAGAGACTGCTAATTGCATGGAGCATTCGATGAATGGCAAATGGGACTTGAGGTATTATTTCAAGTCTGGAATGTTTCGCAACAATTGTTCTCTTTTTTACAAAAGTACACAGTTTAGTATTGCTCTCTATACAACGACTTAAAAAAACAAATTCACTATATAAGCAGTTTACAAAGTCAAGACTTTTTCTCTATCAATTTTACATTTTTATTGGGTTTTGGCTGATGCAGTAGCTTAGACAGCATACATGTCACTACAGCAATAGCCGATGTCAGGACAAGAACATAAAGTAGATTGCTTAGGTTAAAAGGACACACAGAAATCTGATCAATTCGTCTTGCTGTCTAATCTTGTATGCTTTGTCTGACCTCGGCAATAACAGACTTTGCAAGATGGAACCTGACAAGCAGCAAGAATGCCATACATATTAATGATCATAAGCATATACTGGAACATCTATAATAAATATATGTTTTGGGCATTTGATTATCTCCCATTTTTTTGATTAAATTCCATTTACACATATTAGTGGATTACCCTAATACAGATCTATTTTCATATTGCTAGTGTCCTGTTCTACTGGTCTATTTTGTTACATAAAGTTATCAAAAACAGGATGATACATTTGATGAATGATAGATAGATAGATAGATAGATAGATAGATAGATAGATAGATAGATAGATAGATAATTTGAAACACTATAAAAAATATGTTGCTATATTTCCTTGCTTCAAATACAAAAATGTTAATTCTCTTATCTTATCAAAGTTTGATTTGCATAAGGTTTGGGGAACCAAAGAAAAAAATCTGCTAAACTGAAACATACCACTGAGCCCCACTATAGTCTATAGAAGCCACATATTGTTGTTTTTTCCTAGCCTTTTATCAAATTTTGTCAAAAAAGGACATGTATAGCCAAGCACTGCCATGGGGGACATGTACCAATACAATAAATACAAAGTGACTCACTTTTAGGTGTCCTGGGGTGCCTTGGAGATGGTCCGATGTTTCCTAAAAGTGAGTCACTTTGTATTCTGGTCATCTCTGGACCGCGCCCTGCAAGTGAAATCCCATTATTTCCTATGGGTATGGTTCTCACTTGGGCGTATTTCAGCGTGTCGGAACGTGCTGAAAAACGCACTATGCCCAAAGAAGTACAGGAGCTTCTTTGGGGCGTATTTCCGCGCGTATCCATTAGGATACAGTCGGATAGCCCTCGTAAACGCGCATTTGACGCGCGTTTTGTGGGCTGCAAATCGCGGTTAAAACATGCACCGCAAAACGCATGTCATACACGCATATTTCGACCGCCTAGGTGGGAACCCAGAGTAAAGGAGAACTATGAGTTAAGTGCTTTTCACTCACCTCATAGTTCTAGCCGACCTGTGACAATGAGACTGTCACAGGTCGGCTCAGTAAGATGTCTTAAACCAGCTCATGAAGTTGCAGAGCAGTAGAATGTTCATCTTTAAAACAATTTTTTTTTACAAATAGCTAAATTACAGATTCTTGCCAGCTTGTGTTAGTCAACAAACCATGAGATCTGTCATTTAGTGACAGTAACACTAGCACTGCCTAACTCCTTAGTGACACAGCTTCAGAAACTTTTTTTTGCTTCGGGGGACCGGAGCAATTTTGCCATTTTATGTGTTTATTCAACCATAATTTCCATCTTCTTTATGCATTGCACCTACACATATTATATACCATTTTTAAAGGACAAAATTTGCTTTAATTTGATGTGACATATGCATAAGTTCTTATTTTTTTATAAAAAATAAAAAAATGCAAACAAATAATTAAAAAAAAACTTTTTTTCACAGTTTTGGCAATAATAATGCGTATATGCTGGAATTAGTGTAGCTAACAGAAAGTAATTTATATTAAATTATTTTATTTGTCCTGATTGTCCCAAATATTTTTTATTTACAGGGGCTTTGATACTTAGTATCTCTGAGGAGAATACAGTATTCTCCTCAGAGATACTTTGTATCAAATTTGTAACACACAGCTAGCTAGTAGCTTCCAAAACACAGTGAGCTGCTGCCGGCTCTGTGACTGTCATGGCTCTGCAATCACAGTGATCAGATCTCGCTGTGATCACAGGACTGTGATCACCTAATCTGCTGTTAAGGGTCTGCCTCAGACATCAAGGGACCCATCAACAGCAGTGACTCAATGAGCACTAGTCCCTTCACGGACCAGTTCTCATTGTACCGCATGATGGGATAATCCCATCATCAATCGGAAAGGGGTTATTGACAGATATCACTGGCGTGTTTGTTAACGAACTAACAGGCCAGGGATCCTGGGTGATTCTTAGGCTAAATATGATCATGAACATATTTGGTCAATAACATCAGCTGTGATTCCTGCCACTAAGTTCACATTCCAGCAGTGATGGGAATCTGTCAGTTGCAGGAGTAGTAGCGGGTGATGTTGATGTTGGATTTACATCAGGGGAACCTCTTATTTTTTATTTTAGTAGTACAGGACTTTTAGCATGGTATGAACTTTTTGTAAATAAGTAATAAAGGGTACTATGTACCCCATACTCATTTACCTGGGGCCTCCTTATTCTAAAGATTCCAACAAGTCCCCCATACAGACCACCACATCCATTTTAGGGAACAGGATGTAGAAATAAGGCCATTGAAGGTGGGAGGTTTTGCAGTCACCCCCATGCAAGGTACCCTCCCAGTGCTGAGGACATGCGGCCTGGTATGGTTCAGGAGAGGGAGCCACACCCTTGTTGTTCCCCTTTCCTGGCCACCCAGTGTATAATAAGGGTCTTAATAAGTGAACCCTAAGCAGTTTGATCTCAAAGGGTCAGTACACATTTTTGTAAGGAAAAAAATAATATGGGGCAGAGGACCTCATCCCCATATCCTGTTCCCCAAAAAGAATGCAAGAGTCTTTGAGAGGAACTTATCAGATTTTTAAAGCTCGCTTTAGAATAAGGGGACCCCCAGGTGAATGAGTACAGGTAAATAGTACCCCTTATTACTCATTCACAAAAAAAGGGAATACAAATAACTTACACTGTGTGCAAATAGATCCTAATTGAAATGAAAAAGTTGAAAGTAGAAAATTAAACAATGTCTCTATGTCTCCCGATGTAAATCCAATGCCAGTCATGTTGTCCAGCAGTGTAGATCCATATCAATCATGATAAGCAATCCTCAACGATGTTGATCTGCCAATGCAAGAGCTTCCTTTGCAAATGACAGATTCCCACCAGCTTCTGTATGCTTCTGTATGTAAGTGAACCAAATCTGGTCAATGACTTCACGCAGGATCCCCGCTGGCTTGTTTTCAAACACAAGTCAGCGGGGATAGTTTCTGTAGTTTAGTAGTGGTAGTGCGCACGGGGACAAGGGGGCGAAAAGCACCCTCCCAGTGCCAAGGGCATGTAGCCTGGTATCGCAGGTAGGGGGCGGGTTTTCGCTCGTCGCCCCCCCCTTTCCTGCCAGGCCTGTGCTGGTATGGAATTTTAGGGGGGGACCCCACGTCACCGCCATATTGGGGGTGGGGTTCCTCCTTAAAATTGCTACCAGACTTTAAGGGCCTGACATGACTTTGAGGGGGAACCACACACTTTTTTTTTTTACATGAAGTCCATCCTAAAATTCCTACCAGCCCTTCTTTACAAATGTCAGTTTTAATGCAGCAGGTTCTATACATTGTACAGATTTGCACCTTTACAGGCAGATTAAGGGGACCCCCAGGCACAATATTTAAAGGAATTTTTCATTTTTATTTTTTTCACTTTAAGTGATGTTAAATAGCTGCACTTTTAAAAAGGGTTTTCTTCAAAAGTGGCATTTTTATGGCCATTAACTTGCAAATAAGCTTTCAAAATGGGGTCAATTGATTTTCAAAGTTCCACCCCCATAGACTTGCATTGAGTTCGAGTTTGAATTCAAACTTTTCCCATGTTCTAAAGCTTGGATACGAACCAAGCACGGGGGGTGTTCAGATCATCACTAATCCCTAGTAAAATGCTATCATACTAAATACCATATAAAACTGTAGATTCACAATATATGTAAGCATTGCTAAGCACTGAAGCTCGCAGTATATTAATATACATAATCAAAGACTAAGCGGTCCATTTATAAATATTTTTACACAAGATTCACACAGCTTTCACCCAAGATTTAAACATTTTTCTAATTGGATTCCGTTAGAAAAATGGATGAATCCTGGATGAAGATTGTGTAAATCTTGTGTGAAAAAATTATAAAATGACTGTTGTTTTATCTTCTATTAAGTAAAGTGATATTAAAGTCGAAATATTTTTTAGCCATTTCAAATGCTGATTAATTCACTTACAGTGAATGCTGCTCCTTGATGTTTAAAAGTTTTAGCTTCCTTTAGAATCAGCTGATCCCCTGAGCACTGGCCCTCATATCCTTTACTAGGGTAGCTTTTTTCCCTTGCAGGGCACATTGGTGCTACCCTTGTGTGAGCGCTAGTAAGCTGGGTATGTCTCCACAAACACACAGGCACAGCAAGGCAAACCACTATCCCCCTGCTCCCTCCTCCTCCTCCAAACTAGTAGATGGAGAGCTGCTGGAGACTGACCTGGCCCCTGTGATCTTGTACGGGACAGGAAGTTCAGGGAGGCTGATCTGAGAGAGTTGGGGTCAGCTGTTTGGAAACATGACTGTAAATGCTCGGGTAACAATGTAAAGAAACACTTTGCTAGGCAATGTATATTTGTTTGATCTGAAATCATTATTAAAAACATTTGGGAGTTTAATACTACTTTAATTTGTATGTCTATTAACCTCTTGCCATTCGCCCGTTAAGAAAAAACGGACGGACGGCAGACTTGCATCAGCGGGTTGCCGTGTCCAGACGGCAGAGACCCGCTCGCTTCTACAGCCGTTAACGGCTGTTTCACATACAACCGATCAGCGGCTCTATAGCCGCCGATCGGTTGTACGGCGTGATTTTCGGAGCATAAATGTCAGTGAAAGTACCGCAGCGCTGAATACTGAAAAATTTCCTGGATGGGAAGGGGGTTTAACACCCCAGGTGTCAACTGGTTAATAGGGAATTTGAAAACAGACTTTGCAACAAGAAAAAAAAATCAGTTGAAATTCCCTCAGTAGGATATAAACCTGTTAAACCTATTAAAAATGTTGCCTCCATTTCTGAAGCTGGAAAGGTTGCTAATAAACAACTCAGAGGATATACATGATATTACCAGGGCAGGAAGTGGGGGGAAACAAGAATATAAAAACAGACAGAGGTTCTTGTCTTGCTCCATCCTCCTTAAAATGTGTTTTTATTGCTGTCTGTGTCCCATTTGGAGGGATTGCACCTCACTTCTTGTTGTGGTGATAGGGGGAAGGTCAGTAAAGAGTTGAAGTTTCCACAATGAGGACTAAATACTGGGCTGTGTTTGGGTTTTAACTACTATGTTCACAATCCATTGGCAACAAATTATATAAATATCAAGAGAAGTTAATTATCTTTGCAAAATGAAAGTAATGTGAACGATTTAAAAAAAAAGAAACAACAGCTATTAGGCCAGTGCAATCAACCTTTGCAATATATAAACACTCACATACTCACTTAACGCAAGAAATTATTATATTAATGCGTTCATTTACTGACTGGCAATTACATAATAAAACTCATTAAAGTAACTGTTGATATGCAGCTACTGTAGCTAGATAGATATTCTTGTATACCATTGTGCAAATATTTAATAAGATCTAATGAGTGAACATTAATCTGGCAACTGAGGTCCAAATGTAAAATAAAAAGGCGTAATGCTTTGTTTTCTGATTCAGTTTTCGAAATTGGTCCTCGAACACAAGAAATTAATGACGATGAACTACAGCCCTTCTCCTGACCCTTACACATACTGACACATAAAAAAAACAAATTAAATGATTGATAAGAGCTACTAATACCTTTGAAACTACACACACAGGGCTCAATTTACACAGCTAACATTTGAGAATAAGGATCCTTATTTAAGGAAAAAAGTGATTTTTTAGCTCCAACAAAACTTTAAAATAACATCACATGGTGAGAAATAAGAAAGACTTATCCTTGTGCAAAACTTAATGAATTGAACCTAATATGTTAAAGTTCCCACATATGTGCATCATTGAGTTATTCGACTTCTGCTGTGTAACCAATTGTAAGTTGTAATTAGAGGCAAATACATAATATTTACAACTAGCATCCAAAACGTTTATTAAAACCTCTTTCACAAAAAGCAGTTTATGAAAACTTGGTATCTTATACATAATGGCCCTCTAATTCTAACCATAAATTATTTGGCGTCATTCAATATATCAGAATTATTACTCTTCGTCATTGTATATAGTATATCTGACTCCTGTAGTAACCATTTTTGCTTTGCAAAGTATCTTAATTAGGAGTTGCAGTTCAGTTCAGGCACCCTCACCCCTCCAGCAGCTCTTGGCCGGTTAGTCAAAGTGATTGCTGGCCTTAGACTTTAATGAAAAGAAAGAGGGGCAAGATAAAGACAATGAGGTGGAAACAACAAAACAGAAACATCGGTTAGCAGCTCAACCAGGAGCCAGGTGCAGAAATTACCCTATCCTATTCTACCCTAGTGCAGTAATTAACTTCTCATTCACATTGACCTTAATGGAACATAAAGTACTGAAGAGGGGACTTGAGTTTGCACCAAAATATTTTGGTGATATATTAGCATCAGACATTGATCTTTAATTTTTTTAACTTAAGCCCATTTCCACATTTGCAGAGATATTTAAAAAAAAAACATATACCAACAATGTACACTGAGTGTACATGAAGCAGGCATATGCAGTTGATGTACTGTATATGAAAACAGAAACTTGCATTTTTTAGTCTTTAGTCTTTAGCCTTTCTCTTCATATTCACATGGAAATGTCTGCCTCTGTGCTGTGCAAGCAATGTGCCCCCCCCCCTGCCCCCCTGGACAATGTGTTGTGTGTAAAGACAGAGCTGGTGTTTCAGTGGGTGGCAGGGAGGTGTCAGCCTGGATTTTCTTTGGAGAAAATTTTTAATTTTTAGGCTTCAAGCCCAATAAAGCCTTCACAAAAAATAAAGAAAGCCTGCAATGTGAGTCATGAAAATGTGCACACATATACATCATCACTGCACTTCTTCATTACCACAATAAATGCTAATCACTTACAAAGGTGGAAATGGACTTTAAAGTTTTGACGTTGCTAAGAGGACACAAACCTCCTCCCAAATTCATGGACTCATGGACCCCTCCTATGAGTTTTCTCACTGTAGATTTGTTAACTTGGTACAGTGTGGTATGGCTCACATCCTATGGCAAACACAGAGAAACTTCATCTAATACAATTTGACAATAAAAGAAAAACATGCACTACAGTCTGAACACCAGAATGATTGACCTTGATAAAACCTGCAGATAAAAAGCTCTTGTTGTGTTGAACAAACAGGACTATCATGTCACCCAACAATAATAAGATAACCAAATCTTCTATAGACTTGCAGGAGATAAGATTGCTAGTCTGAAGAAGGAAAACGATGGATTAATACTGTAGGCATTGGATATAGGTTTAATTGATACTAAACCCAAAGACTTTTTGATAAAATCCTTTTCCACTGGCACCATTGTTTTATCATTTGTCTAAGAGAAACCATTAGGCTGTACCGTAGTCGCTGGCACCAATTCTGTCTTTTGCTCACTAGTGATACTTTTAGATCAGTTGCTTAGCCCAAAGGTTGCCATTATCAAATATCTTATCCTCGATAAAACTGATTTTTTAAATCATTTATCTCACATAGGTAACTCACCTGATTACGCATACCTGCTCAGTATGGATGTCAACCACTTTTATAACTGGATTTTACACTAGGAAAGAATCTGAGTCAAAATAAAGGCTTTAAAGGGATTTGCAATTTTCAAAGCTGTCTGGCTGACTTTGCCATTCAAATACTTGAGATAGTATTAAAAAAGAATTACTTTGTGTTCAATTGACAATATATCAAACAGGCGCAAGGGATCGCAACGTAGCTCCGAGCTGTGCAAATTTGTATATTGCCAACTTTGCGGAGACATTTGTCTATAATTATAAATTCTATTTACAGTACATAGGTTTGTGGCTTTGTTATAAAGACACCCACATTGATAAAATGTTTTTTTTTTCTGGAGAACATCCAAGATACTGTCCATTTTTACCAATGTCTACCATATACCGACTGATATAAATTACTACCTACATAAAGAAAGATTTAAAACCACCCACATAGCCAGTATTTCAGGGTGAGGCCTCTTCTAAAACAGGCAGGAAACATGTTTAAATATTTTGTGCCGCATGGATATATAAGGAATTCATTAAAATAGCTTTGAATAAAGCATTCTCTTGTCATAGGCACTCCCTCTTAACATTTCAAACTAAGGAAGCATCCAAAAGTGTGCCCGCAATATATACCTTTTCCTCAAATTCTCCACAGGTCCAGGAACTCATCAGGAAACACTGGCATGTACTTTTCTGTGACTCCCAAATTGAAGATATATTAAAGGATCCTCCAATATTTGCGCACAAGTGTTCATGCAGTTTCTGCAATGCTCTGGTATGGACTGATTTCAAAACCAAATATTGAGAGTATAATCCAGGTATGGATAGGCTTATATCATTCCAAACTCCTGATGGTATGTACTGTCTGTGCGCAGACATTGTGCTTAAAAGGTAAATATTTTACCCATCCGAGATCAGGCATGTGGTTTCCAATGTACACATTTGTAAAATGCAAGAATGTCATTTACTGTTTGGAATGCAAGAAAGGATATGTACTGATTATTTTAATACATGTTTGTACACATCTTGCATAATGTTTTCCTTGATCCTACAGACTGATACTGTAGCAGCATGGAAAATGATAACAATCAAAACAGTGTGTTAAAAGAGAATTGAAGTACCCTGTCATTCTGCTATATGATCATATTGCTGTTCGCTCTTTAACACATTAACATGCACTGCAAAGATGGTTTCCATTTAGCTGATCTCCCCTTTTAAAGGACAAATAAAACCTAACCCCCCAAAAATGATAGTAAATGAAAGAACTCCCAACAACATTAACAACTATGTAAGTGTATCTATCCACATTGGTATCTAAATTAAGATATATGATATACAGTATAACTTTAACATAAAACTTCCTTGAGCAGCCTTCTGTTTTAATGATACTTAGTAGTATTATCAACTAGTATAACTTTACAAGTAGCAAGCTGTAAGTTTAAAATATCCCACACCATCTTAATTTGAAGATTTAATTTTCTGGAAAATATCCAGAAACTTAGACATTTATGTTCTCTATGGAGAAGGGCATATCCATGGGTATATATTCAGTGAAATGCATGTGTTTGCTTTTTTTGTGCCTCATCAGACCTGAAATGTAAGGTGAATGCACAAAAACATTTTCACTTCTACAGCTTCTTTGCAGCCATGTCCTGTCTACATGCATGTATTCCAGCAATGACTGCATGGCATTTCTTACAGTGGAATTCCTGACGATGAAAACAGTTGTCCAAACCTGAGTAATATATGTAGAAATGGCCACTTGTAGTCTTCATCAGAAGCCCACATGATTCAGAGACAAAGCAGAAGCACAATTGGGAGACAGGAACAGAGCATTGTCACTTTATGACAGGAAGGCATGAACAAGGACCCTTATGGCAGGATCACCAGGTGTTATTTTAATCAAAGCAATAGATCTAAAAATACTGAAAATAACTTTTGAAATTATATTATTTAGTTTATTTATTACATGTATTTATATAGCACCAACAATTTAGGCAGCGTTTGGCATTCTGCAATGGCAGCTAAGCACAATCTACTGTATAAAGGTATCAAATGTGAAAAATACCTAGGCCAATAGTAAATCCAAATCACTAGCTACAGTAGTAATGCACTAACTGGGGTCACGGTGACTTAAAGCAACCAGTTCTTGAGGGAATTGGTTCTTGTCCCCCTCTCCAATGAACCAAAGTCAAGTTGCTGTATCTGCCCCTTTACCACAGTGTAGTTACTGATCAGATGCCATTGTTCTTCTTCTTCCCTTTAGCTTTAATTTTAAAGATATTTTAGCAATTCATCCAGGTGGGCACTTTCTACAGCTACAGAGAAAAGGATTAGCATTATCACTAAGTGGTAAGGAACCTGTAAGGAAGCAACACAAGCAACAAAATATCACTTTCCTGAATCGGAGCACTGTGGGCTGTTGTTTTGTCCCACGTTTAAAAAATGCAAAAACATGCTCTTATGAACACCTTATTTTTAAGCACTGAATTTCAACCATTATCTGAACTGTTAAAATTATGAATCATACAATACATTATTTACCTGCTAATCCCCTTTATTATAAATGTTCATTTAAAAGCTTACATTGCAAAACTTTGCAATTCCTAATATCTTTCAGTAATGAACTCAATAACACATAAAACAGAATAAGAAATAAGCCATGAGCCTTATTTGTAGTTTTGCAATAAATAGTCGATTGCATAGTGAATATGAATGTGTTCCACAATATATGAAACGCGTTAATATTTAATGCAGGGAAGGTTTTATGCAGAAATTAAATTAGCTTAAAAGAGAAGGAAGCAGCAGCTGCATAATTAATGGTTCCTGTTATTAGAACTGCCGCATTTATGATTATAATGTTACGTCCTGAAATGTGACATTGTAATTACTTGTTGCATTCTGCTTGTTTGTTATAGCCATAGAGAAGGAAAATTACAATTTGATTGTTAAAGAATGTAAAAGTTTATTAGAAACCATATCGTAATTAGCTACTAAAATGTAGTTTCTAACATGCAATAAAGGCAAAAATAACAAAACGGTATAATATTGCACTGTATGACTAAAACCACTTTCCTTCTTGCTATTTTGAAGACTAACAGCAATCTGTAAAAATGTATGAGAAACAGAACAGTATCTCTCATTTAATTATTATCTATGCCTAGTCAGTGGCTGATCGGAAGGGGGGGCAATGGGGCAATTGACTCCCTCCACCACTCTGCCGGGCTGGGCCAGCCGCACCAAACAATCAGGGCCCAAAAGCAGAATCTGCACTGTAGTCAAGCAAATTAGGGGGCCACCTCAGCCCATGCTGGAGCCTTGTAGCTCCCTAATTTGTCTAAGTAGAGAGCCGCCCAAGGCTAGCAGTGGCGGCAGCGGTGGAAGGATCGCAGGGGGGAGAGCTCAGGTGAGCTCTATACCCCGGGGGAAAAGGGGGAGAGCCAGGAGGTCAGTGGACAACGAGGTGGTGTTGGGAGAGGAGAGAGGTGGGCGCAGTGGCAGGGAAAGAGATGGAGGGGGGTCAGTGCACACAGAGGTGGTGGTGGGGGAAGAGAGACCTGGGCCCAGTGCCAAAGGCAAGCACTGAGCTGGGATGTGAGGTCAGGTGAGGTCTATAGCCCATAGCTAGGATTGGAGGTCAGGTGAGCTCTGTACTCCATAGCTGGCATGGTGTGTCAGATGAGCTCTGTACCCCACAGCTGGGATTGGAGGTCAGGTGAGCTCTGTACCTCATAGTTGAGATGAGAAGTCACGTGGGCTCTGTACCTCATAGCTGGGATTGAAGGTGAGGTTA
>NW_017306532.1:777577-818363 GCF_000935625.1 Nanorana parkeri
ACAGGTATATTTTTGCGGGTGGGGGGGATGCGGGGGAAAACCTAGGAGCAGCCCAAGCAGGCATGGGCCGTGTGCTACTAGTGTGCCCAGGGACTTGCCCTTAGCTCCCTGGCACCGAGGACCAGAATACGCTACCCAGTCCTCTATAGCTGATGGTATACTGCATTGCTGTATAATGTATTGCTGAGATTTGTAGTCCTCTATAGCCAGTTGCCATTCTGCACTTCTGTTTTAATGTATTGCTGGGATTTGTAGTCCTCTATACAGTGGCAGAACTAGCAGGGTCACAGCGTTTGAAGCTGCGACCAGGCCCTAGCATTCTGCCAGTTGGAAGGGCCCAGAAAGGAGGAAGGGGGCCCTGCTAACCGCCGGCATTGCAGGTTACCGGGCCCCCCTTCCTTCAGTCTGGGGCCCTCCATCCTCCACATTGTGTCTGGACCGTGTGTATCACAAAGCTGCACATAAAGAAAACACAGTTATGTGCAGTATGGATGACCCATTTTAATGACAGTAGTGTGCCAAATGTTGTTTGGTAGGGATTCCATTCCTGCACACAAAAGTGTCAGGATGTGTAAAAAAAAAGGCAAAAGTGCTGGTAAACAAAACAAACAACTGCAACGTAATGTAGTATTGCAATATTCTGTCCTGTAAGCAACACCTTATTTTCTGGCAGTACCCCTTTGAAGAAGAGACGCTGGATTTTTGGATTTGCTTTAGTCATAGACTGTAGCATGAGAGGGAGGTTACAAAGCACAGCATCATTTGACCAAATTCTATGACTTTCTCTGTCCCTAGAGCAGTGGTTCTCAACCTGTGTAACCTTCTGACCCACATTTGTCCTTGGTCATTAACTCGCGACCCAAGTTGCACTGCAATAGAATGCACAGCATTAAGGCACCGCGCATTCCGGTGCAGACGTAAGAACTGTGGGTGGGAGGTGCGTGTGGGGTACCATTCAAATTAATGGAAACAAAACACACCTCCCACACCAGAATGTGATATAGGGCACGTGAGGGAGCTGTATTAAATGCATGTATGGATGGAGCTCCCTCACTGCCATAGCCCATCGCATTGCACCTAAAGCTGACACTCGGTGCCGGGCAGCATGTTTTGAATGGCTGCTTGGCGCGAGAACTGACAGTGCTGCACTAGGGGGAGGCAGAGGAGCTTCTCACCTAGAAAAGTGGAAGGCATGCAGCGACCCACTGAAAATGGGGTCGTACCAGATGAGAACCAAGGCCCTAGAGCATACTTGGTACACCACACAGGACTTCAGTAGACATGTGTTAAGGCTTGGTGTGAACCTAGTTCCTTCAAGCCCATGCAAAACTGTGGCTGACACACACACCCTGGCCCAATCAGCTGCGCCAATTTGTAATGTGTAGCTGTGGGGCAGTTAAACGTCAGCTTATTCATCAGTAATCACTGAAAAGGTTTGCTACAATGCTCATTTATGGAGACAACTTGACTAAAATACACTCAATAGTGGAAGAATGTTGAATGTAAAAATTCTATTCTTCAGTTTGTGATTGTAAATGAAGTGTTAAAAACAGGTGGTATTTATCAAAACTGGAGCAGACAAAATCTAGAGCAGATTTGCACTGCAGCCAATCAGCTTCTATCTTTCATTTTCAAATCATACCTGAGCAAACGGAAGAGAGATGCTGATTGGTTCCCATGGGCAACTGCTCCAGATTCTGTTTTGCTCCAGTTTTGATTAGTTCCCCCCACTATATATGCCATGCATCATGGTAGAAAAGCAGGTAGGCATGTACTTAATTGGAAAAGCACTCTTCATATGTCAACCCAGTGTGCTTTGCCCCCACTGACCCCCAACTTCCATGCCCTGTGCTGGGCCAGCCCAGGTGTGCTTTCCTATGATGACCAACACATGAGACAGCTAGATAGAAGACTATGGCCAATCCCACCTACCATCAGCTGGCTGTAGGGCGAAGTCTGAATTTCAGATAGAAGGAAAGGTTTAGAGAATATGTCAGGCCTATATTTCCATCTGTGTTGCCACTGGGGGGATTTCCACCCACTTACTGTCCCTAACAATGGGAAATCTTTCCAATGGAGACACAAGAAACAATAAAAAAAAAAACAAGTTTAGTAAAATGGAGAAGGATAAAGGTATCCTACAGATATTAGTAGGTATTGTTTGGGTAGACATCATAGGTTTGTGTGTGTCTATGTGTGTGTAGAGGTGGGAGGGGGGGGGGGGGGGGGATAGAGGCTCACAAGCTCTGAAGTGAATGGTGACCATGTTGCATATGTAGCAGTATGTATCAGAGGTTCATATTAATTGAAGTGAATGGCGACCATGTTGCATATGTAGCAGTACATATCAGGGGTTCATATTCACTGAAGTGAATGGTGACCATGTTGCATATGTAGCCCTTACAGATCATAGGTTTATATTAATTGAAGTGAATGGTGGCCATGTTTCATATGTAGCAGTACAGATCAGAGGTTCATATTAATTGTAGTGCATGGAGACCAGGTTTCGAATGTAGCAGTATAGATCAGAGGTTCATGTTAACTGAAGTGAGTGGAGACCATGTTGCATATGTAGCAATAGATATCAGTGGTTCATATTAATTGAAGTGAATGGAGACCATGTTGGATATGTAGCAGTACAGATCAGAGGTTTATATTATTTAAAGTGAATGGTGATCATGTTGAATATGGAGCAGGACAGATCTGAGGTTCATATTAAAGTAAATGGTGACCAGTACAGATCAGAGGCTCACTTATGTTTTAAGTGCTTTTAGTATTTCCACAGGAAATCAGGAAATAATCAACAGGAACCAACCAAACCACTTGACAACAATCCAACGTACACCCAACAATTGCTTACAATTCCCTGCTTCTCTATTAAAATGCAATGTACCTTATCCTTGGATAAGCAACGGTGGCAGTCACAGCTGAAACAATACTGGCGCTGCAATTGGACCTGGCGTAAATGTGTGGGCATCTTCACGTCAATGTAACTAATGGTCAACTGTAAAATGAGAAACAATAGGTTATATTTACTATATGAACACACATGAAACAGTCAAAGCAGGGAAACTTGAAGTATACAATAATACTTGATGCTTGAAGCAGGGATACTTCAAGTATGCAATAATTATAGAAAAATATGAACAAACTTAATAAACATTTTGGGGAATCATTTGGAAAAGATAAATTCATATTAATAACAGTTAAAGTGGCACATTGATTACATATCTATGTTGAAGTTTAAAAATATGAATATGAATGAAATGTTTTTACTATAATTTTTTAGTTGTCTGTGACTCATTGGCAAGATTTTTTTCCCCACAACAGGAAATGCAAAAAAACAAATCTTTCCCAAGTCAAGTGTAAAAAGATACTTGTCAAAGTTCCCCTTTTAGAAGATTTCCATTTTATTCCTGTTCTGAGGACAAATGTAAAATTTTCATTTCCATGATAGTAACCATAAAGGGGTTAACCTCTCCAGCAGATTCACAGACAGAGGTTGTCACTATACCCTACTATTCTGGCTTTGGATACAATGAAATAATAATAATTTTGAATACTAAAATTAACAAACTGTTGTCGCCTTTTCTTTGGAAACATTTTAAAATGTGACCATTACCATTTCTGTACTTGTGGGTGGGTGATGTATTTTATGGGCCTCAGAATTATTTTAATTTTAAATTCCATTTGACCTACGGTATATTGAACAGAAAAGCCACAAAGCATACTGTGAATATACAAACAAAAAATAACAGCAAGCTTGCATTAGTAATACCACTGCTGACCTTCCGTGAATACGAATTGCCTGTCTGCCAAAACAGTGTGCTACATTATCATTGCTTGTTGGAAGCAATGTATGATGGGATATGTAGTCTTGCGAGATAAAGATTGCATTGCTTCAAGCAGCAGTGAAAAGACACAAAGCACACTGGGAGTCCAGGAAGTTGATGAAAGTGATGGGCAGACGAAGGCAGCACTCACCACATAAAAATGATTTTTTCTAATAAGCTTTGATTGTATTATCAAAAACAACTCTAGTATGTATTCCTATTACAATGCTGATGTTATAACAGGATAGTATATGCTGGGACCTTAGCACTCAGTTATAACTCAATTATATTATATATATTGTTAAATTTGACAAAGGATTACAATGATCTCACAAAATAAAAATTAAATAAAAATGATTGGATTGAAAATGTGGTCACTTGGCTTTTTTTACAAGTAAGCTTTGATTGTATATATCAAAAACAACTCTAGTATGTATTCCTATTACAATGCTGACGTTATAATAAGATAGTATATGCTGAGACTTTATAACGTATTTAAAACTGAAATTTATGAGATACTACTGACTTAGAACAAATTTTCACCTTTACCCTGGCTTCATACTAATTCTAGGTCTGTGACTCAAAGTATTAAAGCCAGAGGATCCGTATTACAGCCAGCTGGTTAGGAATTGCAGAAGGGATTTGGCAATGGCTGTATATGTATTCCTCCCAGGAAAAATTTCCAATATCATGAGTAGAAGCGCAGCCAGAATATCAAGAGTAGCTGAAGCGGAGAAGCTAAGATGTGCTCCTCAGGAGTTCAAACTATTGTGGAGAAAATAATGTAGTCTTAAAAGCAGAAATCAATAGCCTGTGTGTTGCAACCAAGAATAGCTCCCCATTTATTTTCTCTTTGCTTTCTCCAAGTTTCCTAGGGCACCGATTTATTCAAATAGAAGTTCTTTCAATAATGGCGCTATTTGTGCTTTCTAAATATTCAGATTCAAAATCCCCAGCTGTTACCCTATTAACAGACACATGTGTTTTCTTTTAGATGTTTCAAAGCAAGCAACCAAGTACCTTTTATTTTGACATAAAAAATAAAAAAGGAATTAACGATTATATTTATATTTGTAGATGTGTTATTAAAATGAACAATTAAAGCAAATTCATTCATTAATTTTCCCCCCTTTATTTTGACCGGGTGATCCTGCCAGTAAAACACATCCTGTCCTAAGATGACAACGATCACTCACTGTACTGCATCTAGAAAGGAGCAGTGCTGCCACCCAGGACTACAGAACACCACCTCCTCTTTACAACTCAGTAACATATGGCACACCTGGCCATTTTACGGCCCGTGGACCAAATCCAGCCCTTTGGCTGTCCCTGTCGGGCACACAGTCCACACACAGACCGATTGCCGATCGGTGTTTACTTATGGCTGACTGACAGAGGATGTGTCAGCCTTTAAGGCCAGTGCAACCACTACAAGCCATAGCCCCGAACAGGCCCCCTCCTTTTCAGTTATTGGTTGTCAGGACTGCTGGCGTCCTAGCAACCAATGAAGTCAGGTGTCCACCTCCTCTGCAGTCAACCAGTGTCAACCAAATGTCTTCCCCACCTCCAGCATTACAGGAGTACAGAATAGTATATTCTTCTGTCTTCTCCTGCAGCCTGCTGCACCTCCTGGCTGCCGCATCTTGCCTAATAATAAAACAGGAAAATAAGGTATGCAGGGACAATAATATAAAGGAGCACTCTAAAGTGGGCAAACAATGTAAGTGTGCCCCCCTTACATCAGTTGCAACCATCAGAGTGCTCTCTGACATTAATCACGGAAGTTGAGGGCACTCTGATGGGAACAACAAATGTAAGGGGGCACTTTACATTATTAGTTGCATCCATCAGAGTGCCCCCTACATTAGTTGCCCCCTATCAGATATTTTATCAATCTACATATATGCGTGTGTGCCTACACAACTTCACAGTAAAGTGTTGGTCCTGCACAACAGTCCCAGTTTCTCGTGTGGCCCTTTGAGAAAATGAATTGCTCACCCCTGACATAGAAGGAAAGTGTTCTGTTGAAGTGCAAGAATAAACATGTAGGAAGTCACAACAACTATGAAAGTAAAACTAAAGTCAAAACATTTATTTAGTATTATTATTAACATTATTATTAATAATAATAATATTTGTATTAATAATAACATTTGGTTTGTTGTCTGTGACCCATTTGGGGAATTTTTCTTCACTTGCTGTCCCAGAGGCACAACGGATGTTACAAAGAATTAGTCTTTTTAACGTCAAGGATGAAATTATTTACCAAACATGCTTACAGGACATTTCCTCCTTTCCACATTTCCGTAACATGGGGGATGGAGTTTTGTAGTTTGCAAAGGTGATTTGCACAGGGCTGATAACATCGCATAGGATTTCAGCACAGCACAGGCAGAGAACGCAGGCGGTTACAAGCTCACTGGATTTCTGGCAGAATGAAAGGGTATTTTTCTTTACTTGCAGTGTTTTTAAAGAGACAAAACAAACGGAAATGTGCTTATGTTGAACACATTTTTTGAATAAGTTTTTTTTCTACTGCAAGATTATGTTGTTAAAAAAAAACGACAGACACCCAAACACAATCATGTAAACAAGAAAGAAACACTTATTTTGGAATCTGTGGCTCTGCACTGTTCTTCTGACCATCTGGCTTTTCTGTACAAAAATATTTGAGTACTCTCGAAGGATATTCAGTTAAAACAGAGCCAAATCTCAAGGTTATTAATTTAGCTATTTCATAACTTGAGAGAAAAATTACTTTGCAGTGCCTAATCACTAATCAGCCTCACATAAGGAGGGCCAAGGGGTAAAGCAAATGCAAAAGGGGAATTGAAGCTGAACACAGAAGAACTTTAATTTAAATATGTTCCTTAACAGCTACAAAGGATATAAATCAATTTTGCATCCATCCAAAGTCTTTGCAGACCCAGAAATAACCTTATAAAACCAGCACCGAGCACATGCACCCACTACAGGCTGCCTGCAAAAACTACAGGAGGGGACAGAGACAAAACCAGTCACCCTCACAAGGAGAGGGAGCAGGAGTGACTGGTCTTTATTACAGGAAGCTCCTGCACAGAAGCAAGTGGACTACTGCATAGATCTGGAAGGAACACACAAAGTTCACCAAGATTCAACTATAAATACACAAGGCTCTTGTATTTAGAAAAGATTTGCTTATACTGGAGTTCAGCTTTAAAGGTGAATTATGAGGTGAGTGCTTTTCACTCAGCCTCATAATCTGAGCCGACCTGTGACAATGAAACTGTCACAGATCGGCTCAGTAGATCGAGAAGTGAGCGAACACATACCGGCGCTCGCTCATTTCTCGATCCTGTCACTGCAGAGAGCCGTGACAGGGGAGTGACTGGATTATCCACACCCCTGTCCGATCCACCAGCGCAGACTGGCGGAACGGATGGGGGAGGGTACAGCTGGCTCGGCCTCTAGATAGGCAGAGCCAGCTGTCACTCACGGAGCTGGGCGGATCCAGACATATCCGTTTCAGCTGCGGCGTCTCAGTATACCGTGAGCTTTGGGTAACTGGAGGACGCTAGTTTGTGTCCTTCCGTTACCCTTCGGAGAAGGGTTTATAAAGCCAAAACTTTTTTTTCTTTTTGCTTTGAACATAGTAAGGTACGGTTAGAAGGCCATTCATTTATTTTTTTCCTGCGTGTGTTATAATCGGGGATTTCACTTCCCTTTCAGTACCAGAGACAAAACAAGGTTATGCGACAGTTGTCCCAGCTGGGAGATTTCCCCCTCACCTCCTGACAACTGTAAAAATTTGATTTTACAATCAACCAGAACAATTGAGATGGTGACTTTCCCCAGCCAACAGTGAAAACCTGATAGAGGTCCCAACGTGTCCTTGTTACATTGAAAACTAGAAAGTGGAGTTGTAGTTCAGAAGGAAGGCTCTGTGAGGGTTATGACACAAGGAAGTGGGTATTTGCATATTGATACAGCTGAGGGAAACTGTGTCAGTGCATTGAGGAAGTACATCCTAAAGGCATCTTTAATAAGCAAGTTGACAAACTTCAAGATCAATATGGTTATTAGGAGTGGGATAGAACTTAGAAATTCAATATAGAACTATATATTTATTTTTAGTTTTTGACCATAGATACTCTTCAAGATGAACATTAGAAACGGAGAAAACCTGAAATTATTTTCCTTTGGTTTTCTATAGTATCCTTTTTCACATTGTTATGCCCCTGCTAGCTATATCTATGCACAATTCTAAACAGAAAACATTTAAATTGTTGTGAGGATCAGTATCTTGAAGGTGAGTCTGTCAGGTGTTATAATAAATGTTTTCTTTACCCAGCATTCAGGTTTAGTTACAATGTAGATCCATGAAGCTTAGTGATATGTTAAATAAGGAAGCCACTATCTGAAAGGAGTTCTCCCTGTGGTTGTATGGGTTTCCGCCAGGTACTACGGTTTCCTCCCACACCCCAAAGACATGCTGGTAAGTTAATTGGCTCCTGCCTAAATTAGCCCTGTGTGCATGTGAAATAGGGACCTTAGATTGTAAGCTCCTTGAGGGCAGGGAGTGATGCGAATGTGCAGTATGTAAAGCACTGCGTAAAATTGTCAGCGTTCTAAAAATTCCTGTAATAAATAAATAATTTTACGGAATGACAATACTGCATGTGTACCAAAATATTACAAAACTATAGAATAGGCATCCCCTGCTAACAATTGTAATTTAATATGCTTGTATTCCTGGATACATTTTTATGTTAAAAGCAAGTCAAATATTGTACATGTAGTTCTTTTCAATTACTCAATAATGCCATAATGAAAAAAGTGCTGTATTATATTTTCTTTTAATAATTTCAGTACACGCTTTCTCCTCTGGGAGACAATTTTGACAAGATAGTAGTTACGAAACGGTTGCAAGGAATAAAACAGTCTTTTCACTTGCTACCAAAGTAATGTTAAAAACTGAGCAATATGTGTTTTTTTCATTTTTTTTTAAATAAGCCAGACATTTTTTTTTGTTGGTCTGTGCATTTCTTTTAACGTTAAAACACACTTGTATTATGCAGGACACACAACCCGATATTGAATTTATTAAAATAAACTATAAATCTAATTAGAGAAATAGTGTTTGTGGATGTATTAACTAGCACAGGGAAGCCATGGCATAATTTCTTTTAAAGCTCATTACTGCAAGATTTAATCACTAAAGAGTTTACCATCTTTTGGAAGGAAACAAATCTGATCTCTACTGAAGCCAAAAACGAATTAACCTGTATAGCGAAGAGTCACATATTGAACTGATCAAGAGACAAAAAACTTTTGCTGCATTGCAGCAGTAGACTTATGGGTCTAAATATCACAAAGACACTATCTGGATAAAGTTTGTAAATTAGGCTCCAGGTTTGAGTGGGTTTCTTCTAGGGGCACTGGATTCTTACTAAAATTCAGCTGGAAAAACCTGGTTGGTTAATTGGTTTATGATCAGTCTAACCCTTCTGTTTGCTGATGTTTGTGTGACTGTGGTAAGAAAATTGCATTCACCACAGCAAGGACTGAAAGGGCTAGATTAATGTATAAAGTACACAAACGTGGAAAACTTGTTCCTTCAAACCACCAAACCAGACCATCTGATTTCCAATAGTTATCAAATTAATTTTAAAGAATCGAAACCACATGCCTCTATGTTTATTTCTAAATGGGAGAAGGGGCTTAACTTCACCCAGGAGGAACTAGACTGGGAAAGGATTTTTATCCTTGCTCACAAATTATCGGTATCATCCAGAGCACAGGAATGCAATTACAAAATCTTCACTCAGTAGTATCGAGGCCCCACATTTCTAACTCTTGCTGGAGATGCCTTTTCAAGAGAGGCACCCCATGTCATGTTTGGGAGACTTACCCCTTTTGGTTCTATTTTTGGAAAATAAATCTTTAGAATGTATAAAAACATTATTGGAGAGGTCATTCCTCTCAAGCCCCAGATCAGTCTCCTATTAATAATCCCGAGTTTTTTCAGACAAGTTAAAAGAAGCATTCTTCTCCACTTTTTGCTCTTGGCCCATCTCACAATAGCCCACCATTGGAATACTATGGTTTCTCCCCAACTTATGCATGGGTGTGTGAAATGGACTTCATGTACCAAATGGAATGAATGCGCTCCTGGCATAGAGAGGTGACAGACAGCTTTTGGATTAACTGGGCTACATGGGTTTACTTAGGGCACTTAAAATACTTTCTCTCGTATCTTAGATCAATCAAATTATTACAACCTTTACAATTGATGTTGCAAATGTGCCAGGGCTACACTAACTCCTAGATGAAGATAGTTAATCTGACATAGCAGCTCAAAGTAACAAGGCCAGACTATGGTATTTGATTACAATGGTTTGTAGTGTGCTTGTGGCTTTTAGAGATCTGCCAGCTAGGTAGTGGCGGGCCCCTTTTAGAAATTGATGTTGTATGTGGACTTGTTAATATTGAAAGCAGAATATTAATAGCTATGTAATTTGCAAGGTGGCACATCTTGCATGTGCAGCATTTTTCAGTCTGGAAACATGAGTAACAGACCTGAATCCAACAAAGAGTTGACGGAAAGTAAGATGTAATGGTGATCACGCACATGCCTAGCTGCCAGGCAGCAATCTTATATTAGTTTTTTTCTGACCTGTGTAGGAGAAGCTGAGTTTTTGTTAAATATGCGTCTGTTCAGCAGTGTGAAAGGTCGATGCTCTGGTATACAGACGAATTCTAGAGGTGACCAATTGGGATGCATACATCATAGGTTTGCCAAAACTGTCTTGAGCAATTAATAGGGGCAACCAATACTGCATTCCTTTTGTAACATCCTCATCTTTGGCTGTTACCCTGATGCTTTAGCAGTAATGCTGTTTAATTAGGGATCCATAACAAATATTAACTGAGAGAGACAAGCACTGGCAGCACCCATATTTCTCTCATGACAGAGTCACTTGGGTCAGTCTGGGCAGTCGTGGTCCACTTGTGGGCTTTTGATAAGGTTTGTTTTTTTTTTTCTTTCCAAACAATTGCAGACAAGTGAAATATTTCATGTGTGTCTGCCTCCACAATCATGAGTAGATCAATGTTGCCTTACATACAACTTTTTTGACAGATTGTCCAGATGTGTGATGTTTTCTGGAAGCATCATTCACACCAAACAAAATCGTCCTGCATTACAAAGTAAAATATAGAAACCCAGTGATGATGTCACTGGATCTAAAATTGGTCTGTTTAATGAGGCTTTAGATTTTTTGTTCCTCATTCATGGCAGTATATGGATGGGTAGACCCTGCCCACTCTTGAGTGTTGAATACTATATCCAAGTAAATCTAACGCCATTTTCTTTAAAACCCCAGCCTTATTGAATTTTTTAAAAGTTGCTGACATCAGTGTCTCATTTGGGAGACTTGCCTTCACTTCCTCTCATTTAAAGGAGATTTCCCTTCACTTCCTCTCCTTTAGATTTAAAAGGAAGTGAGAGGATATATTTGAAATGTGAGGGAAATCTCCTCCTAGACAGATGCTAAACTGTAAACAGTGCAGGCATTCTGGGTAACATGACGTCATTGACCATTTTTGGTTCCATAATCTTCAAAAGGGTTCAGGTTCAGCTAATTAAAAAACAGATGCACCAGATAGATTTGCTAAACCTAAGAAAGACCAGTCACATAACCTGTTAAGGTCATTTGACTAACTGTCAACCAATCAAGGATAAATAGGATATAGGATAGGATAACTTATGCTAATAACAGAAATCATGGAAGTGCATATATCAAAACCAGTGCCTTTAAAAACGAATCAAAAAAAGGTAAGCAGGAGTCACACCTTTACTTACAAACTTTGGGAGTCCATTTCTGAGTATTTGTTAGGGAACCAAGAAATTGGACAGAAACTAAAGTGCAGGTTAAAAAAAAAAGGAGCTTATTTAAAATAACAATAAACAAAAATGGCAAAAAAACTATGGAGGAAGTCCAGGATGTTGTCCATGCTAAGCCAGAGGTCAGGTGCCAAAGTGGGTAGTCAGCTAAATCAGGTCAGGAAACACTGAGAGCAGAATGAACAGAAACAATAGCTGGAGTCAGGAACCAGGAGATCAGTCAGCCAGAGCCAGGTCATACATGGAGAACAGGAACAACAGCAGAGCACGTGGTAGATCTGAACACATGCTAAAATGAGACTAAATGGACCAGCTAATGGATAAATAGTAAACTGGTGTTGCATCATAACTCTGAGACAGGAATTTGTCAGCAGTTTGCCAGAAGTTGCAAAATGATGATGTTTACGTGTTTGGTCATAAGAGAGCGCCAAACAGGAACAAACAGTATGAGACATACTGCAAACCAGGCATGCTTCAGGCAACTGGAGGAGAAAGGGTAAGAAACCCTGACAGCATTGGAGATAGCACTGTTCATTATAACAGGGGCTGCCGGAAAAAAGATTTAGGAATCTGTTTTCAATCTCTTTTTCTATTTTAAAAAGGGAAATATCAGTTTAGACCCGTAATATTTCCTCGAAGCCCCCAACAGTAAAGTAAAAAAGTAAAAATATTTAATAACAATAAATGAATAAAAAAGAAATATAAAACAAATGAAAAAGTTTATAAAAAGTAAATAAAAGTAAAATATTTTTTAAAAATTGAAAAAGTTAGAAAAAAATATTTTCCGTTTCGGATTTAGCCTGACATTATTTTTTTCATTTCGGTTTCGTTTCAGTTTTGAAATTTTCATTTCGATGCACCTCTATAGAAAATATGTAACATTTACACTTACAATTAGCTTGTGCCTCACCACTAGTGGTTCTACTCACTTGTGGTTTCTAGCTGCACCGGTGAAGTTTTTCAAACATGATAGTAATCCACTACTCCTAAAGTAAATCAACCCCATTTAATCCAAATAATGAAAAACACCATGACATATGCGTACAATATGATCGAGTCCTAAGCAATGTTTGTATTTTGTTATTTCATGTGTTAATACTAATTTTTAGGAGAACTATGCTTTAAATGATGTCATAAAATCACTGGTATAGGGTGTCTTGAATAAATCATACTAAATGTATTTGATCTCCTACAGCAGGGGTAGCTAAACTCTGGCCCTCCAGATGTGGTGAAACTGCAAATCCCATGATGCATCACTCTCCGGGAGTCATGCCTGTGGCTGTGAGAATCTTGCAATGCCTCATGGGACTTGGAGTTCCACCCCAGCTGGAGGGCCGGAGTTTGGCTACCCCTGTCCTACAGGTTATATCTCACTATGGCTACTATTCTAAATTCTGTGAGCAAAATCATTTTTAGCTCTGTACTTTCTGTTTGTTATCTGATGTTTCTGCTATTTACTGTGAAAATAACAAGGCTGCCAAGACAGATTGTTCTGTATTTTTTCCATCCCATACAAAATCTGAAAGAAAATACATTTCATTATACTTCTACTTGTTCCATACACTTGACCCCAAGATTTCTTATCCGTTCCCCATTGACCTTCACGGTTTACTAACTACATACTCTTCTTTCAATCATTTTCCAAGTAAGCATTTATAATGTGCCCTTGATACTTACATAAGCTCATGGATTCCAATAAAGCTATTATGTAATGCCGTTATATACATACCAATTACCCAACGTGTTAATATTACTTAAAGTGTGCCTAAAGGCAATGTTTCTTTTTATTTTGGGAAGAGTGTGGAAAGATTAAAACCTCTGTCAGTTTTTAATGGCTGGCTGTGTACCCCTTGGGGTGATTCACCCTCTCTATTTGTCCTGTTACCCATTACCTCTTGGACCAGAAGTGAGGGAAAGTCCTAAATATTGAGTTGTCACAGGAACAGGAATAGAGGGTAAATTATCTAATGGGAACACTTGTTCTGGTGATAGCTTTCTAAGGCTGATGTCATAAGGCAGGATCACTAAGAGGTTGCTTGTTTGCCCCTATAGAATTTCTCCCTCTGTAGCAGAGGTAGCGAGATGTCGCTCCCATCACTAGTGAGATTCTGCAGTGTTCAGATCAGCAGTGACATCTCGCTGCGTCTGGATACAGAGGGAGCAATTTGATAAAGGACATATAGACAGCCTCAGTGATCCTGCCACTGGCAATTTGTCAGTCTTTGAGGATTTTTAATACTTTCAGAGATCTCCTCTTACTTCCTATTGTGTCCCCTATGGTCAAATTGAGCCTAATGAAGGGGCCCTGTGTGGCCCCGAAACATGCTATTCTTGTGACAAAATGCATATACGTCTATAAAGACCTTTTTTGGATACATTTCTTCGGTGTAGCGGTGACATTCTGCATCCTCAATTGGAAACAGAGAGCAAAAAATCTTGACATGTGTTTTAGCCATTCCCTACTCTATCCAAAACTTAAAAATAACAGGTTTAGCTTTAAATATACAGTACTTTAAAGCCCAATTCCATGTTTATGGCAACACAAAGTGTAATCCATGGAAAGAATCAAAATTACTTTTTACATATTTGTACTTTTTTGGGGGAAACTCTCAGCATGTGGCATGCAGGGTCTGTGCACTCTACCGCTTAATGCAGACAGCTGCAAACAAATGTCCTTTAAATAGTCAAATATATGCCAACTGTAGACAGTTCTATTATAGATGGACAAGTAAGGGTTATATTTTTCTTATTAGATTAACTATTAAAGCAGTACATTAAACTTAGCAGGTGAGCTAAATCAACTCTTCCCAAGATATTGCTTTACAAATTGTCTTTTTTACCTCCCTGAGACCGGCAGATTTACTGCAAAAAAGCCACTGCAAGAAAGATTAAATATGTGATAATTAGTGGAAGCTGCTGTAGGTTTTTTAAGTGCTTTTTCATATGTTTAAAAGAAAATGAAATATGAAAAAATGTCCGGATCCCTCATACAGGGGATGAGGACATACAAAGAAATGTATCATGAATAGGGATAATTTATAACTAAATGACACAGATAGCCTAGCAGCAAGTAAAGAAATGATTCATGCATTGTCGTTTCTATGTATGAGAGATATGAGTGGTGAATGATGATTTACCCAACATTCAGAAATGAGGCAGCTCTCAGGAATGTAAATGGATGGAAGTTGACTCTTTCAGGTGTCTATGACAGGAAGAAGAATAAGTTAATTATCATACCTCTTCACCCTTTGGTATTTTCTTTACTGCACGGAGTTGCAAGCATGTTCCTTCAAACACTATCACACAGTTTGGGTCACAACTGTGGTTTAATAGGGACATACTGTTATAGAAAAACAAAGACAAATTAATATATTAAAAAATAAATAAAAAAATAAACTGGTTTTAATAGGTATATTGGGTTGCCATTGCTGATCTCCCTTTATAAATGGTATTTACCTGTTTTTTGGCACACCCACCGGCTTTATGATTTTTTTGACTCACAGACCCAGAACATGTGTGCAGATCACGATGGTCCGTGTAAAGTCAGAGCTGCATACTTGTTGCGTATGTATGAGTCAAAGTAATAAAGTAAGAGTGTCAGCATGACAGTCACACAAGCAGAAATTTTGTATGGGCAGGTCAGCAATGGCAACCTCTATGATTCTCTCAGGACAAGTTTCCTTTAAAACAAATTTACACAAGAGGAACTTAGACAACAACCATATCTAGGTTATGTGCAGTTTCTCTTATTCACTCTATTCATCAGTCATTTTGTAGAATATGTGAATATTTATCTATATCAGTTATACAGAACCTAGCATTATTAAGAAATACAATTATACATAGGTGTTGCAAAATAGTGTATAAAAGGGATACATTCACTCTCTCTATAACTGGGTGGTACTAATTAAAATATTCCCTGAGAAAGGAGCTCTAAAAACGAGTTAGCTATTTGTGGTGCACTGCAAATAAATGTCTTGGATGTGGTTGTGGTATGAAAAAAAAATTGTCATCTCTGTTTAACTTATAACATTAGAGGTGACTGCAATGGTTTTCAACATGTTCATGAGTGAATTGGAGCTTTGAAATCAGGGCACTCTACTGTTCATATTCAAACTTCTGCTGGAAAAGTCAGGAGCTAAGCTGCCTTCTCATGCAAGTCACTATAGGCCTATCATCATGACTGGCCAATGACCAATATAAAAGGCACAAGAAATAGAGCTTCCTAGTTTTTGGGCTCTTGAGAAGCTCATAAAGATGCCTAAAGGTATGAATAGGCACTTTTAGATCTGCATTTTATTCACTGTTATTCACTGCACCACTTCAGTGATTTATAACACATTACAAATGTACTTTAAGGGGCATGTCTAAAATAAAATCAATATTAACATAAATGTTATTATTTGAAGCAATAGTAGCTGTCCTAGCATCAGTTAAATTTTGAAAGAACTAAAACCTCTACTTCATTTTGCAGCATTAAACAAGAAAACTGAAAATGCAAGGGGGGGAATATATCAAAACTGGAGCAGATTTGTATCGCAACCAATCAGCTTCTCTGTCTCATTTTTTAATCTTACCTGAGCAAACTGAAGAGAGATGCTGATTGGTTGCCATGGGCAACTGCTTCAGATTCTGCCTGCTCCAGTTCAGTTTTGAAGAATCCCCCTCCTTGTCTTTTTAAATATGAAGAAATAAAAATTAAGAGAATATGCAAAAAATGTAAAAAAAGAAGTGCCTTGGGTATAAGGAGGAACACAAAGGAAAAAGGCAAACAGGCCAGGTCATGATGCACAACAAATTTCCAGCACACTGGCCAATAATTTTAGGAATTTTTGTTTCGCCTGATCCAGAAATGGGGAAACACACATGTATGGAATGTGACTCACAAATTACAGGTTTGCAAGAGGCCCACACATTGCTTTCCAGCAGATAAGAGGCTAGACATATACACATATATATATTCTTCTTTCTCTGGCAGTTATAGTGACACTAAACTCAGGAATTAAATCTTAAAAATGCACTAAAGTACCTTATTAACAAAAAATGGATCTTATTTGTGTATCACTCAGCTGTAGATCCTCAAATCATCTCTGAATTGGTGCTGACATTGTCCTTCCTTCTGGAGGGTGGCTACTTTTGTTCCCTATGAGCCCTGTGTGTGTTGTAAAGTAGCCACTGCTCTATAACTTCAAAACAAATTAGCTAATGAAACATGAGATTGTAGTCCATCACAGGAGTGAGCTTGGAGCAGTGGCTACTTTACAACACACACAGGGACCATACAGAACAAAAGTAGCCACCCTCCAGAAGGAAGGACAGTGTCAGCACAAATTCAGAGATGAGCCAAATGATACACAAGTCAGCTACATTTCTGTTAATACAGTAACTTCCAGTTATCTGGCACCTGCAAGGATTGGTAGGTGCTGGATAATTAATAGTAACTCTCAAGCAACCACCCCTCCCCCGCGATGCCAGGCACCACCACGGCCCCATTTACCTGCCAGACAGATGGCCTCACACTTTCAAGCACACATTCATATGATGCAGAATTCACAGTTGACTCACTAACTGCAGGCTACCCAGGCCCTAAAGCAACAAAGCAATCCCAAACCATAGCAATGGTTACTCTGGCCAAACAACTCTATCTTTGATTCGTCAGTCGACAGAAAATTGTTCCAAAAGGCCTAGTCTTTGTCTATATGTTCAATGGTAAACTGCAGTCTTGTTCTAATGTTCTTTTTAAACATAAAAAGCCCTTTCTTGGTCCTGAACAAATTAGCAGTAGACATGTGCGATTCGTTTCGTTACGAATCGAAATTCGTACGAATTTTCCTGAAATTCGTAGATTCGTAAGCATACGAAATCCGAATTGCAGTTTCCGAATTATAATAAGCAGTCATTTGAAATATAAATTTTAGAGAGAGAAACTGAAATTGTTGACAAATGACACTAAACAACAAATCTTTTCAAAGTTTTTGATTTGTGAAAAACATTTGGTGATTACAATTATCAAACCAAACATAAATATCATTTTAGAATGGCTGTATCCCTTAGAAATCTTGAGAAATACAGTATGAAATTAACTTTTAGTCACAATAATGTGTTTCATTGCATAATGTTAATTTATATATAGTGTATAGCTTCCAATACGTAGAAAAAGCTCAAGAGTAGGGATGAGCCGAACACCCCCGTGTTCGGTTCTAACTCGAACTTTCGAACATGGAAAAAGTTCTAATTCGAACTTAGAACTCAATGCAAGTCTATGGGGGTAGAACTCAGAAAATTAAATGTCCCCATTTTGAAGCCTTATATGCAATTAATTGGCCATAAAAAGTGTATGGGGATCCGGGTACTGCCCTGGGGGACATGTATCAATGAAAAAAACACTTTTAAAAAATAAAGTCATCGTGACTTTGCCCAATCATGGCTCTATGTTTGTACTGAGCCCTGATTGGCACAGTCTTGCACCTGACCTGCGGTCAGGTGCAAGACTGTAGCCAATTACCGTTTCGGACGGCGCAGTGCATTGTGGGATGTCCCGCGGTCGAACAGAACGAGGACATCCTATAATGTTCGGCGCTCGCCGAACATTAGAACATGCTATGTTCGAGTCGAACATAGGTTCGACTCGAACGTGCAGCCCATCCCTACTCAAGAGGACTAAAAGTGCTTTGCAGCTGATTTGCATTTATACTCAGTGTCCGGTGCATCTTGTTGCAGTGTACAACAATAGTTAGCCAACGCTGATAGATTCTATTGGTCTGATATTGTTTTTCCATTGTGACAATGTCTTGGTGTCATTGACTGACCTAGATTTTCGGGGAAAAAGTCCAAGTGTGAATGCAGAAAGTGTGTGCTAACAAGTGATTTATGTGCCACATTTTTCTATTATGGAACCAAATTCTTTTGGAGAGGCTATTCCTTTTTTTTTTAAATCAGAAGTCAACTTTATTTGACAAGTGCTTAGTACAACGGTACAGGGGGGCGGTCGCCCCAACATCATTACACATCTCCTGAGGAAATCAGGGGTGTAGAGAAACACAAATACAAGCATACAGTACAATGTGCACATTACAGTTACAGGGTAGTGGTTTGGCTCAATGGATACATTGGTCAATCTGCTATTACTGCCTTCCTAGTGTCATCTAGGCGATGAGATGTATAGTAGGAGCACAGGTGGTGTAAAAAATGTAGTCAGGTTGAAATTACACGGTTGACACTGTGGTGCTCCGTGTATCGGTACAACAAATATCGAGAGATAAGACACTAGAGGAGCGTTTCCCTGCATGCAAAGGCACCTATGCAGGAGTATGTATGAGCTTAGCAAAGGTAAGGGACACGGGGAGAAGGAGGACTGGGTTGGATCAGAAGGAAAAGTATAGGGGGGTACACCAGGGGAGAGACGAGGGAGGCCAGATGGGGTAAGGGGGGAGCGGGTGTGTGTGGGTCAAGCACCTAGGATCTGGGTCTATTCCAGCGCTCAGGGGGGCATCACGAGCATGGCCCGAAGGTACTCATCCGTGCCCTGAAAAGAGGCCCATGGTCTCCAGGTGGATCGAAAGAGCTCTTCAGTATTCCGAAGTGTGGAGGTTAGATTTTCCATCAGGTATATCTCGTCCACCTTGGTGAACCATAACTTAAGGGTAGGGCAGGTGGTCTGTTTCCACAGCAGAGGGATGCATTGGCGAGCAGCATTCAGGAGGTGTCTCGACAGTGATTTTTTATATTTCCTAATGGGCAGGGTGCTTAAGTGCAGCAAGCAAGCTGCGGGGTTGTCCGTCAAGTCCACCATCACCAGGTCCCTCAGGACAGCTAACCCCCCCCCCAGAAAGGGAGCAGTAGTGGGCAGGCCCAAAATATGTGGAGTATCGTACCCGGGGCATTGTGGCATCTCCAGCATAATGCTGATACTTGAGGAAACATGGCATGGAGGACTGTAGGGACCCGGTACCACCGGGAGGCAATTTTATAGCCCAGTTCCTGGGTCTTAGAAGCGATGGAGGAGTGATGTGCTAGATGGAGTATGCAGTCTTTCTGAGCTGACGTGAAGGTGGTATTGAGGTCACTTTCCCATTTGGCCAGGAATGTCGGATAGGTCTCCGGGGGGGGCGAGATCAACATAGAGTATAAAGAGGATATCGCATGTCGGGTAGGTATCTCCTCCTTACAAGTCTGTTCGAATTGTGTCAAAGGTCTGGAGATCTGCTGATGGTTGGGTATGGAGAGGAGAAAGTGCCGCAACTGGAGGGTACTCCAGTGGTCCAGAGGGGGTTCCGTCAGGTCACCCAGTTCGTTGGCCGTTAGCCATCGGCCGGAGAGGAGTAGGTCGCCGATTCGGAACCTGTTTGCTTCGCGGAGGCGATAAAGCGAGATGTGTTGGCACCGGGCGAGAAATCAGGGTCGCCAATGACTGGGATCATAGGTGATGGGAAGGGGGAAATATCTGTGGTGCGGAACAACAACCTCGCTACCTGAAGTGTGGGTGCGACCGTAGGGTGGGAACGCGTGGAGCATGTGAGAGGAGAGCCAGGGCAGCCCTGCCAAGCCCTGCCAAGGCCACACTATTGTCATCCTCCTCCATGCCCACCCATTGTTTAGTTTTCCGGTGGCAACACCAGTCCCATACGCGTGCGAGGTGGGTCGCTCTGTAATATTTGACCATGTCTGGGAGCCCGATACCCCCTTTGTTTTTGTGGAGGGTGGTGACACAATATCGAATTCGAGGAGGGGCGTAGGACCACAAAAAGGCTGTGAACATTTGGCGCAGAAGGCGGAAGAAAAGAGGTGGGATACGAATCGGAAGCGCCTGAAATAAGTAGAGGACTTTGGGTAGGATAGTCATCTTGAGAGCATTGCAGCGGCCGAACCAGGAGAGTGAAAGAGAGTGCCAGGACAAAAGGTCCTGTTTGATCTTCTGAATCAGAGGGGCAAAGTTGAGCTCGTATAGGCGTGCAGGGTTCGCTGCTATAAGAGTGCCCAAGTAGGGCAGGGCGTCCGAGGCCCAGGCAAAGGGGAAGGAAGATCGTAAACGCGCTCCTGAGGGAGGGAAATGTTGAGGGCAGCCGATTTGGAGAAGTTTACTTTAAAGTTCGAAAGGGAGGCGTAGCGGTCGAGTTCCCGCATGAAAGTTGGAAGGGATGAGGAGGGATCGGAGATGAAGAAAATTAGGTCGTCTGCGAAGGCAGCTACTCTGTGCTCTCCTGACCGTTTCAAGAGTCCTCGAAAGTCAGGTAGGGAACGCACATGGCAAAGAAATGGCTCGAGGGTGAGGATGAATATGAGCGGGGAGAGGGGGCATCCCTGCCTTGTGCCGTTGGAGATGGGGAAGAACTCAGAGCGGGCTTCGTTCACACGGACCGCAGCCGACGGGGACGAGTATAGCGCAGTGATCCACCGCATCATACCCGGACCAAGGCCTATGTGGCGAAGGGTGGCCTGGAGAAGGCGCCATTCTACTCTATCGAACGCCTTCTCCGCGTCGGTAGACAATAACAGTAGGGGTTGCGGGGCTGAACGGGCATGATGTATCGCATTGAGCACTCTGGAGGTATTGTCCCTAGGCTCCCGTCCCGGGACGAAGCCCGTTTGGTCCACGTGTACAAGGCCAGGAATATGAGGGAGCAGCCTGTTGGCTAGGATCTTGGCGAAGACCTTCAGGTCTAAATTAAGGAGAGCAATGGGACGGTAGCTACCGCATAAGGACGGGTCCTTACCCGGTTTGGGTATGACCGCTATGTGGGCCCGAAGGGAGTCCCTGGGGAGGGAGGAACCCGTCAGGAGGGAGTTATATGCTTCCAGGAAATGGGGTGAGAGAATATGGGAAAAGGTCTTGTAATACGGCAAGGTATAGCCGTCAGGGCCAGGTGCTTTACCCGGTTTAGCCTGCTTGAGCGCCAGGTCGAGTTCCGCTTGGGAGATCGGGGTTTCCAGCTGGTCCCTTATCTCAGGTGATAGAGTGGGCATCCCCGATTCCCGAAGATAATGTGTCAGAGTCATACCGTCAGGGGGATTGGGGGATGCAGTCGAGCCTTCCCTGAGATTGTACAGCATGCTGTAAAAGCACTGGAATTCCTTGGCCATATCAGCGGACGATGTCAGTTTCCTCCCCGAACGGCTCATAATGTGGGGTATGAATGTTGTTTGTTGGGAGCACCGCATGGCCGATGCCAAGCATCTGCCCGGTTTATTAGAAAGTTCGTAGAGGGTACGATGGCCATTCAGAAGGCCATGGCGTACTTTGGAGAGGAGGAGATCGTTGAGTTCCTTCCTGAGTAGAACCAACTCCTTGAGATGGGTAGCCGCCAGCGACTTCTTGTGAGCGGACTCTAGAGTGTGGAGTCTGGCGAAGAGTTGGGCCACCCTCAGAGCCCCCTCCCGTTTCCTACGGGCTCCGTGGCGGATCAAGACGCCCCTAACAACGCACTTATGTGCCTCCCATATTACTGAGGGTGACAGGGAGTCGGAGGAGTTCTCTGAGAAGTAGGAACCGATCGTGCGTTCTAGCTCAGAACGTATCCCCGGGTCCTGCAGTAACGACTCGTTCAGGCGCCACGAGGGGCTTTTGGGGACAAAAGGGAGGAGATCTAGCGCTATGTGGACTGGGGCATGATCTGACAGCAAAATGTCCCCAATCGATGCGTCGACGACCAAGGATAGGTCCTTGTGCCGGAGAAAGAAATAATCTAGGCGCGAGTACGTGTTGTGGGCCGAGGAGTAGAATGTGAAGTCTTTAACTTGTGGGTGGAGAGTGCGCCAGACGTCAGTCAGTCTGAGGAGGTGCAGCTCCGATTTAAGTCTCTTAAGGCGGGAGTAGGGGAGGTGGGAGGCTGTTCTAGACACGTCCAGTAAGGGGTCTAACGCAAAGTTAAAGTCGCCCCCCACTATCAGCAGGCCTTCTTCAAATTCCAGGAGGAGTGGTATAGTCCGTTGCAAAAATGATACCTGATCTGAGTTGGGAAGGTATAGGTTTACCAGTGTAACCAGGGCGTCCCCTATCAGACCCTTCACAAACAAGAATCTACCCTCCGGGTCAATCCTAAGGTCTCGAAACGTCCACGCCACCTTCCTGCAGTAGAATGCTCACCCCTTTGGACCTGGCAATGGGGGATGGACAGTGATAGGAGGTCGGGAATTCCCTATTCCTGAGTTTGGGCACCCTGTCAGACTTAAAATGCGTCTCCTGCAGAAAAGCCACCTGCGTACCTGCCTTTTTCAAGTCCACCAGGAGCCTGGATCTCTTCTACGGGACGCCCAGTCCCTTGACATTGTATGTGGTGAGACGCAACGGGCCCGTTGCAGCCATGTTGGAAGGGGCCGACCCACAGTAGGAATAGGAAAGGTGGGAGGAGATGGGGTGGGGAGGGGGGGAACTAGTCCCCAGGGCCCAGCAGTCTCGGGCTCTCACCCGCAGGGGGGAGCGAGCCGATTCTGTGAGCGGAGAGTGGATGGGGCGGACATCCCACCCCCGCCCCCAGGGGGACAAGGGGGAGGCATATCCTCCCCGTGGCCCAGGGGAGGGCGACAGGGCGTCAGCGAGAGACCAACCACACCAACCTGTCAGTATTCGGGGAACCGAGGGAGAGTGGTGAGACCCGGCAGGTGTGGTGATCAGGTGGAGGTCCTAGCGTCCTATCCCCCCCAGGGGCCGCCAACGGCCACGGCTGGGGGGGAGGGGAGGAAGGAGCAGCCACCTCTACCCCCGACACCAAACAGCCACTGCAGAGGTAGTGGGAGCGTATCCTGCTGTACGACATTCTAAACATGGCATAAAAGGATAAACAAGTAAAGCAAAACAGAGCAGGAGCCGAGGCACATGGCCACAAAGTCAGATAGCCCAGGGGGGGCCCAAGGCTCCCCATCCCCCATCCACTCCCCCGCACCAGGTGGGCTGGGATCTGAAACCTAAAAGAAAAGGGAGCAATACATTAGTCACCTGAGGGAGGAAGCCCCAGCAGTAGGAAGACACATTCCCAGCAATGAGGGGGTGCGGGGGGAGGGGGCGCACAGGACCACCCGTATACGTCAAGGAAGGATACCAGGGTGAGTTCAAAGTTCATGGCTCGCCGGAGTATGCGGCATCAGATCCCTTCTGGAGGGCCGGGGCCCACTCCTGGCTCGGCGGGGGGGCCGCGGGGGAAGAGGCGCCGTCTCCGAGGATTCATCAGGAAGCTCCAGCCAATTAGGGACATCCACAGAGTCCACATTCAGAAAGCGGAACAAGGCCGGTAGTTGGTCAGGTGAATGCAGCTGGAACGTAGAATCGTCTCGCCGGACTATGAGGTGGAACGGGTGTCCCCAGCGATATGTGGCTGAGGCAGAGCGGATGAGGTCCAACAGGGGACGTACCAGGCGTCGCATACGTAGGGTATGACGGGAGAGATCCGGCATGATACGAACGGTGGCTCCATCGAAGTCAGAGGGGCCCTGTCGCCAGGCCTGTCTAATAATTTCCTCCTTCACAGCAAAAAAGTGCACTCTGCAAAGAACATCTCTGGGCGCGGAGGGCGTGGGAGGGCGGGCGCCAGTGACCCTGTGGACCCGATCCAGTTCTATGGCCGCATCGTGGGGTTTACCCGGTAGGGTGTTCAGAATGGCTGCCACAGTGTCCCTGAGGTGAACGCCCGTTGTAGCCTCTGGGATGCCGCGCAGGCGGAGGTTGTTTCTGCGATTCCGGTTTTCGGAGTCGTCCAGACGGAGGTGCATGGATAGCAGGCGGGAGTTAGTCAGCCTGGCGTCTTCTTCCAGTGCTTCCATTCTAGCTGACAGGGCGGTGGTGGCCGTCTCCACTGAAGTGACTCGGTCGTCCACCTCAGTGATACGGTGAGTGAGGTCATGCAGTTCCTTTTTCAGGGCTGCGACTATGGAGGCCGCCATATTATCCAGGTCGCTTTTAGTGGGCAGATGTGGCAGTAGGCCCTGCAGGCCGCTGTCGTCCCGAGCATCCAGGCCTGACGTGATCGAGGACTGGGAGGAGCCGGGCGGGGATGCCGGTCTTGTCAGCGCTGGCGTCTGGCTTAAGGACCCAGGGCAGAGAAAGTCAGGGGGGTCCCCTAAGTCGGGGGTCAGGGAAACCGTGGCACGGCCCGTCTTCTTACCCGACTGGAGACCGGCCGCCGAGGAGCGGGTCAGCGCCATCTTGGATGGGGACGATGCGGCAGATGTCGGGATCCGGCGGGCGAAAATGTCGTACAGTGCTGCGGGACGGAGGGCTCCGTGAGTACTGTGGCTCCTCTGCTCCTTGGGCATGTAGATGAAAAGTCAAGTGGTGATGAAAAAGTCAGCGAAATACGTAGGTCTGGCTTGGTGACCGCAGAGCTCTCCCAAAACTTGTCCTCACGGCTCCATGTCCAGGCCACGCCCCCCAGGCTATTCCTTTTTAATGTAAAGCTACTTTTTTGCACTGTTGTCCCATTCACAGATAAAACAGTACTTGGTATATTCAAGTTGCATTCCAAGCAGCAGGGACACTTTTAGAACTGTACAGATATTCCAGTTTTACTAGGTGTACTGGATGTGCTTCAACAACAGTTCCATGTTTTCATATGTTTCCATCATGTGTGCAGCATAGTCAACAGGTACAGAAGGGTATACATTGCCGCTGTGTAACAAGACAACCCTGAGGCTTAATACTGATGAATCAATAAATAGATGCCATTCTAGTGGGTCATGCTCACAACCCAAAGCCGTGAACAAACCGTCAATGTCAGTACAGTGAATGAGGTTGTCTACCTGTGCAAATAAACTTTTTAAATCATCTTGATGACTTTGGAAGACAGAAATTTTAATTACTAGTGATGGCAAACACCATTCTCGCAGTCTTGCACCAAGTAGTCCTGCTTTTAATTTTGACAAACCCAGGCCTTTGACCAGGTTGGTTAATTCTGACTGTGTTATGAGGAGAGACTTGCCAGACATACATGATTCAAAATCCGGATCATTGTCACTGTCTGTATTTGGTTGGTGTACTGCAGCATCACCAGCATTGTCATCTGTTTTGTCAAAGCTCCATTTATCTGGTGGCTTCGATACCGGCATACTTTTATTATGTGGCACTGGTCTACTGGTCTCATGGCTCAAGGTGGATTGGGGTACTCAATTGATTTCTTATTTTTAGCAAAGACACCAGAGACATTAGTTAGAAGTAACAGTTCATTATGTGATCCTTGTTCTCGCCATATCTTTGGGAAAGCAAATGGCATTGCCTTTCAAATCCTTTGAGCCAAGCTTCCCAGATCGACAGTAAATCTTGCACAACAAATGTGAGGAGCCCATGCCTGATCACCAATCTTACAACCAAAGTAGAGTTCATACGTTTTCTTAACAAGTTCCGTTATGGCGCGTGAGAGCTTAGAGACTTTGAGACTTACAGTAGGTGTATACTCACCACAAATGTAACAGAATGTGTCACGGCTGTTTCGACATTGGCGAGACATTTCTGATGTCACCAGCATAATACAGTAAGCGTATACTTGCCACAAATGTAGCAGAATGTGTCACGCCTGCTTTGAAAGTGGCAAGACATTTCTGATGTCAAAAAAACATATTATAGTAAGTGTATATTTGCCACAAATGTAGCAGAATGTGTCGCGACTGTTTAGACATTGGCAAGACATTTCTGATGTCACCAACCGTACTACAAAAACTACAACAGCAAGTCTGTAACTGGGTTAGGCCTAGTTGTTATATTGTGAGCTGCCTTTAGCCCTAACAGCAGCATACACTAAGTCTGAGCACTCACAAAGCATCATATAATGCAATAGAAAATAAGTCAACTAAAAATTTGACAAGAAAAGATTTCAAAAAATGTTATCTGATTAGTTAAATTACATTTTATTTCTTGATTAGCAGCTCAAAATCCTAAAATACACCCAGCAGTGTTGAAAAAGCAAAATCTTTGTTGTCCAGTGTTATTAATAATTCTGCTGAGGCTTTCCAGACATGTTTACACTCTTTTTCAATTTCTCCATGCAACCAATATTTTGCATTAGTTAGTATAACAGTGTGAGGCGAGATATCAGAGTTATGAATAATTAAACTTTTAAAACTGGGATTTTGGATTATGTTATCAAAATGAATATAAATAGACAGGATGCAAATCCTTCCACTCCGATCTAATTGACAACTGTTTTTATTGGGGACAAAATGTCTATAGTAGGTTTCAGCTAACCATCTCCCGCTGTGTGCACATCCTCATTAAGGATAATCTCTTTATTTAAAAGATTGGTGCTAAATAGCCATTTGCATGATATGATTAAAGCCCCAGAGATGTTCCTTTTTTTAACCCATAAGGTGCGGACTTTGGATGCTGGAGCTGTTCACAGGAAGAAAGATTATCCTGAAAAAAACATCTTTCAATAAGGTACAATGACAGCACAAGAAACTGAGGTCTAATATTCATAAACAGAAACATTATTTTCTGGAAAAAGGTTTTTAACTTGTTGCCATCTGTCTGTTGTAATGGAGACGGACGGACAGCTATCAGCAGGTTCACGTATATATATACACATCCTTTTTTTTTCTTGCTTGTGCACGCCCCCTAGCGTGTGCACGAGCAGACAAGTGTAAATACACTGTCCATTGGACAATGTCGTTTAAACAACTTGTTGCAGAGCAAGTGAAATCGGCTCTGTTCTGTGTGATCGCTGTGAGCAATCACAGCAGATCACTAAATGGAAACAATGCCTGCAGTTTACAGCTTTCACTGTTCGATTGTGAGAGGAGAGGAGACTTTCTTGACAGTGACTACTATTTGAAAGAATACTGTGTTAATCAGCATTTGTTCCAGCACAAATTTTGCCACAGTGCCAGCCTTCTGGGTTTTTTTTCAACATTTTCGGTAATTTTTCTTTAATATAAAAAATAAATAAAAACCCCAGTGGTGATTAAATACCACCAATAGAAAGCTCTATGTGTTCCCAAAAAAAGATATAAAATTCATTTTGGTACAGCGTTGCTTGGCTGAATAATTGTCATTCAAATTACTGCAGCGCTGAATACTGAAAATGGCCTGGACAGGAATGGGGTTTAACACCCTGGTCTTCAAGTGATTAAAGATGAACTCCTAGCAGATAAATGACCAGTATTGGTTTGTTTTGCTTGCATCAGAACTGCCTCTCTCCCGAAACCAGTCAAAGAAAATGCAAAGAACGCTTGAAGAGGTTGATACAGATCAACTGCAGGTCAAATAAACCTCACAACATATTCTAAATTATTTTAGATGCATTACAGTTAACATGTTTGTGATCAACTGGCTCCAACTCTTATAGCTGTGCTTTCTGAACTTCCTGTCAAGTACAACACAGTCTACAGAAGCTGTCCATCTACTTGCATGGAGAAACACACACAGCTTACTAGCACACACAAGGGTGACTCCATAAGTTCCTGCAATGGAAAAGAGCCACCCTAAAACATGATATCATCCATTGTAAATTATTTAATCATCCATTGTGAATGATTCAATGGGCATTTGAAATAGCTTAAAAAGCTTTTGACAAAATTTTGGGGTTTGATAAAGAGTTGCACTACTATTGTGCGACGTAAATATTTGCAACTGCCACCATTTCATTCTACAGAAAATAAATAATGTTTGGGGGTTTTAAGTAATTGTTATATATATATATAACATGTATGCAAAAAAAGGCCTTGGCAGCTAAAGGGTTAATGGTACTTGGTCCCATTTAGAACAGCATAGCAAGCTATGACCCAAGAACATCCTGTGCTTTAGATATTGTGCACAGGAGGTGACCTATTCTCAACATTTGGTGAGTCTTGCTTTTGCTTAAAAAGTACATCTGAGATTTATCTTTATACATTTAGCTTTATAGGTCTATTACATTTATCACTGCACAAAAGTTCATATTCATCATGAGCTACCTTAATGCAGAGAGTGCTTGCAAATAAAGGCAACCCTGCCTAGTTCCATGTTAACTTGTTTGTTGGTAGCGAGATCATTTTAAAGTCAATAAAAGGTTGGGAGTGAAGTAATTATAAGCCATAAATACAATTTCCCAATACATCAAAGATGTATCCAAATCCTTTTCTATATCTAAGACAATAATAGAAAGGGGCAGCTTAGAGTTGTGGGAATAATGGATTATATTTTAAATGTTTCTAATATTATTAGATAGTAATCGCTGAAAAGACAGTATCAGGATCAGGACAAGAACATGGGATATCACTGAACTATATCATTGGAAAGTTTGAGGAAATAGTGAGCAAGACTTAAATCCTTGAATAAGTTTTATGACTAAATAAATGCATCTCCTCTGAGAGCTAGTCATTTCTCTGTGTATTTATGTGATAATATAGAAGAAGAGGTTATCATAGTTTATATGTTAGCCCATAGTAAGCTTGCCTCTTCAGCAGTTTTGTCTAAGACAGTATTAAGGGTAAAAACCAAGTTACCATACCAAGTGTTTGTTATTGAAAGGTGTGGAAGCTAAAATCTCAATTCCAGCTTGATCAGCTCTTACATCCAATGCCACCCTAAACACCCACCATATACAATACATTCACTAAGAAATATAAGAAATGTACCTATATATCCACCAGCAGAATGTGCAGTGTGACTGCTCATACACCCCTGTCAGTTCTCAGGTTCTCAGAAATTCCGTCTCGGCATCAGTGTTGAGGAACCTCATACATCTTGTGTGCAGACTGCACTCCGTGTCTAGTGTATTCCCAATGCTTAGTATGCCGCCAGACATAATATCTTATTTTGCCTAGTTTCTCTTAGTTTTCTTTTCTTACTGAACCCTTATTTTATGTTGTGTGTTTTTTTGCACTGTATTTAGCACTTGTGCTATTCACATTACTGTTTAATGTTCACATTTGCAAGTACATTTGTTATTCAAAACTATAAACACTCTTGTTATAACATATTCATGGTTTTGTTAAGTTTTGTATGTCAGTGTGGGTATTCGCCTGCTTTCTTCGTCCCTGAAAAGGATCCACAGATTCCTGCATTAGCTGTCAACATTTTTGTCAACAGATTCAGTCACTAATAATGAATGGCATAGGTTTCTAACTGGCTCAGTCAGTTAAATGATGGATGGGATTATCAGCAATGGCAGCGACTATCCTTCTGTTTTTATACATCCATTTTAAGTACTGCCATTATTTAATCTTAATTGGAACATGTTTACGTGCCCAAAAGTACTGGGTTTATGACCCAGGGTATAAGATGTAGATTTAGCTCAGTTTAAACTCTTTTCTGCTATGATTATTAAATTCAGGTGAGGTCCTCTGCCAGCTTCTTGGATTTTGTGGCCTAGGTCAGGGTGTCTTTAAGAATCCTTTCTATACAGTACATTAAGGTTGTAGTGTACATAGTGTACATAGTTAGTCAGGTTGAAAAAAGACACATGTCCATCGAGTTCAACCTATAGGGATATGAAAAGAAAAAAAGAATGCAGAAAATCTGTTCCAACAGGGGAAAAAAATGCCTTCCTGATCCCATAAGGCAATCGGATATTCCCTGGATCAACAATCTCTGATGCTTAATATACCTATAAGAACTCCATATCCAGTAATATTCTGTGCATTTAGGAATACATCCAGATTTTTTGTTAAACAATTAACTAGAACTAGCTCCTGGGGGAGTCTGTCCCACATTTTCACAGCTCTAACTGTGAAGAATCCTTTCCATATGCAAAGGTCAAACCTCTTTTCCTCCAGACGCAAATAGTGCCCCCTTGTCCTTTGCAGTGACCCTAAAGTGACATTAAACCCTCAGATTTTTTTAACATAAACCAATACTGTAATGTGTGCCTTACTGTAATACATGGTAGTTTCCCTTCTCTTTGCTGCTCTTCCTTTTAAATCTGTATCTCTTCTCATGCTGTGGGAGAACGTCCCTTTGCAGCTGAGTGCCTCTTCCTGTAGTGCTGACTCAGGTTGTGAACCTGCACACAGACACCATGTATCCATTCCAGAGACAAGGCTGTCTGCTGCAAAACAGAAGTTCTGCCCAGCATGAGAAGAGATACAGATTTAAAAGGAAGAGCAGCAAAGAGAAGGGAAACCACCATGGATTACAGTAAGGCACACATTACAGTATTGTTTTATGTTAAAAAATCTGAGGGTTTAATGTCACTTTAAAGTGAATAATTTGGCACCAAGCTCACTATATGGACCATTTATGTATGTATACAGTATGTCCCCCCTTAATCGCTTCTTCTCCAGAGAGAACAAATTCAGGTCAGCTGAGGTCCTCCATGCCTCTTATGAGTTCAGTTGCCCTTCGCTGCACTTTCTCCAGTTCCACAACATCCTTTTTGTGAACTGGGGCCAAAAACTGAACTGCATATTTGTATTGTTAGGGGAATCCAGCAGGATCGCAGGACACAGGCTTTGCAAATAAAGTAAAGTGTATTAACTTAAATAGCTTCACAGCAGCAAAATAACAAAACAGTTCATCTTCACTGACCAGCTGGCCAACTCAAACAGCAACTCTTCAGTACAACACAAAAGAACAGTCTCACCGGCATGAAGATTTCAGAGCTGCAATCGCAGTTTAAACAGTCCCAGACTTCAAGGGTAACTTTCCCAGTCTACAGATTTCCAGCAAGATTACTGACATTCAAGCTCACAGCAGTACACAGATCCCCACTCTCCAACCTACTCCACACTACTCCTCACCTGCTAGCTATCACTTCCTGTCTTTTAAACACACTCTTCCTCCAGCAGGTGAGTTAATCCCGGCTCATCCTTTAAAGGGACAACAGTCCAAACAGAGGGGAAATATAGCGTCCTTCCAGGACCCAGCCCCGGTGTCCTGTACAATATTCCAGATTACTAATGCTTTGTACAGGTGCAGGATTATGTCTCTCTCTCTGGAGTCTAGACCTCTTTTAATACAAGAAAGTATTTTGCTTGCTTTAGAAACTGCAGCTTGACATTGCATGCAATTATTGAGTCTATGGTCTACCAGAACACCCAGATCTTTCTCCCTCATTGACTCCCCCAAACATACTCCCCTTTAGAGTGTATGACGCATGCATGTTTTTAGTCCCCAAGTGCATAACTTTACATTCATCAACATTAAATCTCATTTGCCAAATAGATGCCCAAGAGAAGTTAGTTTTTCTTTTCTTCGATTTGGGTGGTTTACTTTGGTAAATAAATAACACAATGTGGTTAGAATTTGTAGGCCAACTACAGTTAGGTATGTGGATGAATAACTGATGAATGTGCTGAATGTTGTGGAAAACATTTTATCTTTTTTTTTTATTTTCCTAAAAAAAATACCTACAGAACAACCTTACTTCTTGTTTTAAAACCAAAATGTATTTGTTATCTCAGTAAGAAAATGGTAAACAAGTATACATTATTGATGGTGTATTTTATCTGCTGAGATTGACACTTCAAGATTAAGATTTGTGTCACTGCTACCTAATAATGACAGAATTGATTATTTTCATTTTGTGTTGGAAGAACTTATATTAAAAAAAGATTTTTATGAAACTTGTATACTAGTGATTATATCTCTGAGTAACACTGCAAAGTCCCAGATGAGGCAAGAACAGATTTAAGCCTGCTGAATTTAACAGGGTCAGCACAGAAATTTAACATTAACCAATGGTTTGCAAATATCCACCTCAGGTAAATTGACCAGTCCAGGTCAAACCAGGCAATCAATTTACACATCTCTTCCCAGCACTCATTGTGCCAAAGTAAAAATACAAGACAACTCTGCCAGTGTGGTATTACTTTTTATCTTATTAATGTAAAAGACACCTTAAAGGGCATCCTCTCCTGATCAGCTTGTGTGAAAGGTAGGTAGAAGTGACAGGTTTAGATAACTATTTAAACTGCTAGAAAAAGCTGCATGTGTGTTTTCAAAAACCTGTGCACTAGTCTGGTATCTCCTTGAGAGCAGATTTTTCAGATTAGAAGAGTCAAAAGTGTGGGTCTATGTACAATGAACCCATTACTTTTAGATTGGCTGGAAGAAGGAAGACATTAGGAAGGCTACAAGCAATACAAGGCAATACAGGGAAGTTGAAAGCTAAAATAATACCAAGCAGGCTGTCATATGTACCAAGAAAAGTTTAAAATATCTAACTAACTAGAGTGATTCAGACTGATCGAGGTACTGTAATACCACAATCTAGCAAAATCAGTTCTCAACTCTTTTAAGCAACTACAGTTCCATGCCCACTTTACTTGCATTACTTTAGTCCATAGTTGCCTTGATGAGATGATGACTTTTTAGGAATGTTTTGAATTAAATGGTACTGGTATGAGTCAGTTTTAAGCATGCTCAGATACTTACACTCTCAATACATTCCACAGTAAATGGCAGGAATATCCAAAGACAGAAAGAGACCCAGTTGTTACAAATGTTTGACTCTTGGCACTGCTGTCTATTGATAATTGAAGGGAATTGTAACAACAACTGACATGAAATTTCAGCTGTGAGAAAGTTTAGAGCTTAGTTTTAATGAAAATCTCTTTTTCCGTTCTACTGATTATATTACTGTACTTTCTTACAGCAGGTAATATAAACTAGGGCCTCCAGTTCCTCTTTAAACTTGTTTCTGTCCCTAGTGAAAGCTACGTGCTTTAAAAAAGCCACCAGTCTAGGACTACATAAATAACTGCCTCAGTTGGTAATGAGACATTTTAAAAACAAAGTTTAATTCATGTTTTTCTTTGCGTATGAGTGTGTTTCCTTGTAATTTAACAGTTTCCTTCAGATAAACCCTGCTGGCTACCTAAAAAAAAAATGTAGTCACTGTGAATAAGGCAGTCTATGCATTACCTGGGATAGAGGCCAACACCAACGTCCTGCATCTCCCCATCACTGATGGTGAAGCTGTTACAAGTCACCTGTAAAAACAAGCAAAGTAAATCTGGGATTAGTGGGTTTTGACCTAGAGGAAAAGAAACATTCAATAAATAAAGTCTATAGCATTCAGCAAATTGCTCTAGAAGATCATAAACCACCAATGCCAGCAGGGGAACAAGTTCCAGTTATCACACATGTGCCCTAGTTTCCTGCAGCGTTTTAACCATTTCACAAGGACCAGTCACAAAAACATAAATAAAATGAAAATATTGGTCTGTATAAGGTGTTCTTAATTAAGGCGAACAATGTGAACTTATGCAACCAGGAAGCTGAGTGCCTCTAATGTTACAAACTGGAGCTTGTAAAGAACACGCAGTAAGAACAGGCAGTAAAAATATATGGCTGGGACAAGCTACAGCTAGCGGCAATATGTTTATTTATTAGCACATTTGTTAACTGGGTCCATTGACATCGGTCAGTTATTTCTGTATTACTGAAAAATCCCATCTACATAGAAATAACTGCTACTGAAAAAGCAAAAAAATATGTAAATATAGACGTATCTCTGATACAAGCATTGCATAGTGTCTGTCATATATGAGTTTACACACTTTATTTTTAGTTTAAGAAAATTGCCTAGTACCAAAACCAGAATGTATTGGTCTTGTCCAATGTAATGTACATAGGAAGAATTACAATCCTTCGACTTGCACTTGAATAGCACAGCATGATATTAAAACACTACGATAAAATACAAAGAGGCTGTATTGCGGACTACTCATTTTTAAAATGCTTGTTACCTGGCTGCCAAGTTGAAACTCTCTTTAATTCTAAAATTTTAATTTAGTGATTAAAAGTCACTGAAGTATGCAGATATACTTGTTTCATGTTAGAGAATGAAAACATAAAGGCAGAGGGTCAGCGTCTCAGTAGGAGGTTAACAATGTTCCCATATTTGTTTGAAGAAAAAAAGAAGAAAATAAAACAGTAAATTTGCCTTTTTTGTAACAAAAATACTTTCTCTTAGATCAACTATGTAACATTGCAAGAGTTGTATCTAACTCCATTGTAAATTCCACTGCTTTGGGTCTGTAGATACTAAAAATAAACAAAGGCAGTAAAGTTGAAGTCTGCCAATAACTGTGCCTAAATGGGATGTTCTCCATAAACATGTGCTTAGTCCCAGAATTGTTTTGAAATCACAAAAGGGGTTATGTGGTTATCAAATACAGTATATCGGTCTTTAAAATAAATGGAGCTACGTTAAATAGCATTTTCACTAACAGCACCTATAAACACTTGCAGACCATTCGATCTATAATAGTACCTTCATGACTGGTACTGGGAACAGAAAAGAAAGAATATATTTGCAATGAGCTATTTCGTACATATATACTGTACAGTACTGTGCAAAAGTTTTAGGCATGTGTTGAAAAATGCTGTAAAATAAAAATGATTTCAGAAATAAAAGTGTTAATAGTTAATTTTTTTATCAATTAACAAAATGGAAAGTAAATTAACAGAAGAGAAATCCAAAACAAATCAATATTTGGTGTGGCCACCCTTTGCCTTCAAAACAGCATCAATTCTTCTAGGTACATTTGCACACAGTTTTTGAAGGAACTCGGCAGGTAGGTTGTTCCAAACATCTTGGAGAACTAACCACAGATCTTTTGTGGATGTCGGCTGCCTCAAATCCTTCTGTCTCTTCATTTAATCCCAGACAGACTCAGTGGTGTTGAGATCAGGGCTCTGTGGGGGCCAACCTATCACTTCCAGGACTCCTTGTTCTTCTTTACACTAAAGATAGTTCTTAATGACACTGGCTGTATGTTTGGGTTCATCGTCAAAAATTTGAGGCCAATCACACGCCTCCCTGATGGTATGGCATCATGGATAAGAATCTGATTCTATTTCTCAGCATTGAGGACAACATTGATTCTGACCAAATCTCCAACTCTATTGGGAGAAATGCAGCTTCAGGATTGCGAGGAACCTCCACCATGCTTCACTGTTGCCTGCAGACACTCATTATTTTATCGCTTTCCTGCACCTTAACCTTGTTTCCACGTCGGAGGTATGACTTTTTGGCCTCAAGGCCACAGAAAAATGGCAGCAGGTGAGTCAAAATTTTAAATATCTGGCTGTAGCAGGAGGCAGTTTGTTCGCAATAAAATAATGAGTGTGTGCAGGCAACAGTGAAGCAATGTGTAGGTTCCTAGCAAGTCTAGGGCTGCATTCCTGCCAATGGAGTTGTAGATTTGGTCAGGATCAATGGTGTCCTCAATGATGAGAAATACAAGCAGATACTTATCCATCATGCTATACCATTAGGAAGGCAGGCGTGTGATTGGCCCCAAATGTATTCTGCAGCAGGACAACGACCCCAAACATACAGTCAATGGCATTAAGAACTATCTTCAACTATATACAATGCCCAGGTAATAGAAATTTGATAGATGTACCCCCACAAATTGAGGACATAAATGCTTTGTTAGTCCACAAACTTTGATGGGATCAGGCAATTTTTTTCACAAGGTCTCCAAATGTCTTTCTTTTTTAAAGGCTAAGCTGCACATAGATAGCTACACCCAACTCAACCATAATTTTTGTTTTCAGCATTCGCAATGCATGACTGCAAGTTCTGAAAAAAATAATATTTTCATCCATGTTGTCTAAACTTGCTACCATCTATCATTACATAAATCCAGGAGGATCTCAAGACTAATGACATCAGATGTAAAAGACTATATCAGTCACCAGTTCATTCTCCATGAATCACCTTATTATTGCCAACCAAGGTCTTAAAACATTTGTTTGACCTCTCAGCAGTTGCAATATGTATTACTTCACTACTTAAATATCTTGTGTTTCTGGAAACATTTATTTAGTATTTGTAATCAAGCAATTGACTATCTACAAAGCTCACTCTGAGCATAACATCTTAAAAACAAATTAGCTGAATGGAGTCATTAGGAAGCTTGTGAGACAAATGTACATAGGAAATTAGGTTAGACAATAGTTTGTAACATCAGGATTGAAAACAGAATAAAAACAATTACACAAATCACTAAATTGCTGGATAGATATTTGGAAGATTTTGAAAAGACATTCAGTTATCTTTATTTATAATATGTTCCACTAAGTGTAATTTTGATTTTAACAGCAAGGTTACAATTTGCAGTTGTTACACCAGGGTTTAGCCTCACCCCTACGGCCACATTATAACCAGGGAGATCTGTTCAAAATCATGTAAACCAAATGAAGTGAAAGCTCCATTACCATTTTAAATCTAAATTCCAGGCAAACAGATACACACATAGTTGAAATACATATAAATGAGCAGTTTTACCTGACACAGCCATTGTCCACTTAGCTCTTAGATCTACAGATTAGTTAACATCTAGTTCTTAGATTTTCTGCCTGACAAAAAAAAATGGTGACTGGACTTTTTTCTGTGCAGTTAAAGGAGAACTATGAGATGAGTGATTTCCACTCACCTCATAGTTTTAGCCGACCTGTGACAATGAGACTGTCACAGGTCGGCTCAGTAGATCGGGAGGTGAGCGAACACATAGCAGGTTCGCTCACCTCTCGATCCTGTCACGGCTCTCTGCCGTGACAGGGGGAGGGGCTGGATTCCCCTCTCCCCGCTCCGATCTGCCAGCGTTGACTGGCGGAACGGACGAGGGCGGGGGCGGGTACAGCTGGCTCTGCCTCTAGATAGGCAGAGCCAGCTGTCACTCACGCAGCTGGGCGGATCCCGTCATCTACGTCGGGATCCGCTCCAGCTCCGGCGTCTCAGTATACTGCGAGCTGTAGCTCACGGTATACTGAGCTTAGGGTAACGGGAGGACGCTAGTTTGTGTCCTTCCGTTACCCTAAGGAGAACTATGGGGAAAAACACTGACCCCATAGTTCTCCTTTAAGCAATAAAGCTAGGTCACGTTCCTGCCCTCAACCTGAGGCTGAACAGTGACTGAGCAGCAGCCTATTCCTCTGTCAGTTTGCTCTGTCCCACAGTCAGCATGTTCCCTTACAGCACATGTGCATTTAGCCTTGCTAACTAGATCCTAGTTCTCCTCTTCAGTTCCTGTGTTCTATCAAAGATTGTGACTGGGTTGGAATGTGTGACCGGTCACACATTTTAAGGTAATCACGCCCACTTTTTCTGAGGTAAAACATGTGACTGGCAAAAGGTGAAGAATGCCAACGCTTTACCAGCTGTTCCAGGGCAGATCGGCATTGCAGATGGTACGTGCAGGAGAACCGATCTGCCCTGGAACAGCTGATGGGTCCTGAAATGTGACTTCTATCCGACTTTGTGGAATGTGAGAGCGCACTCACAAAGTCGGATAGAAGTGATATTTCAGGACCGATCAGCTGTTGCAGGTCAGATCGGTTCCCCTGCACATATGATCTGCGATGCCGATCTGCCCTGGAACAGCTGGAATTCTTCCCCTTTTGCCGGTCACATATTTTACCGCAGAAAAAGTGGGTGTGATTACATTAAAATGTGTGATCACGACCGGTCACACATTCCACCGCCGAAAAACTGGGCGGGATCAGGTTAAAATGTGTGATCACATAAACGGTCACACATTCTAACGCAGTCACAAACTTTGATAGAACACAGCAGTGCACAGTGATGCTGTACAATTAAAGCAGAACTCTGGATAAAATGTCCATTAACCCTTGCAGTGGGGCTACACCAGCACTGCAAGGGTTAATTGCTCATTTGTGCCTAGGTTCAAAAATAAAAAAGTTATACTCACTATAATAACTACATTAACTGTTTTTTTTATACTGTATCTGTCTGTTCAGCTTTAAAGTGAACCTGTGGCTAAGCGATGGAGAATCAAATATTCGCATATTCTTAAGAAGCATTAAAGGAGCTTTTCATTGACCCCTGCAACTGCAGCACTGTGAAGAAATTCAAAGGTGGGCCCCTGTTTCTTTTTTTTCATTCTCCTAACAAAAAAAAACCCCATGCCAATAACTCTAGAGACAGAGAGGAAAATATTTAAGAGCTTTGCTGAAGTATATTGGTGGTCCCTTTTGTTTTAAGTTTAATAATCATTCACTTTAACAGACCTCAGAACTTGGCATCCTAATGTACAGCTTTTTACAAGATCACAAGGGACAGAGCAGTCTCCAGCAGCTACCTATCCACTAGCTTGGAGAAGGGAGGAAGGAGGAGCAGGAAGGAGGGTAGTGGATTACCCTGATATGCCTATGTATTTGTGGAGACACTCACAGCATAATAGCACACAAAAGGGTGGCTCCATAAGACCCTGCAAAGTAAAGGCGCCACCCTAAAACAGGATTATCAGTGCCAGTGCTCAGGGGACCAGCTGATTCTGTAGTAATTTTTAAGCACTTTTTTTTTTTCTTTTGGAAAAAGGCTTAAGCCATGTGAATAAAAGGTGAGTAGGTGACCATTTCACCTCCTTGGCTCGGGGTTAATTTTCAGTACCATAAGCGGTAACCCCGCGCCACACTCAGGATTACAGCCTAGCATCTCTTACCTTGTCCACGATCCCTGCTGAGTCCTCCGGCCAATGCCGGCATTCATCTTCCGGGTTCCGTCCCCTCCATCCCTTGCGAGCGTCCGCGTCGCAGGGGGGCGGATCAGGCGGGAATTTCAAAGTAAAAAAAAAAAGAAGAGATAGAACAAAAATAATGATACCGACAGAGAGGTTAAAAGAATTTCCACTAAAAAAACAAAAAAATTTGGTGTTAAAGTGACACTATGCTCAAAAGGTAATGCACTTAAAAATGCATTCAGGGCACCAGTAGACATGTGCAATTCATTTCTGAAAAATTTGTTTTTCGGACATAACAGAAATAATGAATGAAAACGATTTCGCATTTCCGAAAACGAAATTCCCGACGAAATTCGTTTGTGGATGAATTTTCAGTGCAGCAAAGTAACATTAACTGCTTGAAGACCAGGTGTTTAGAAGGGGGTTCCTGGCCAGACCATTTTTCAGTATTCAGCGCTGTGGTACTTTGACTGACGTTTATTCCGTCATCCGTCATATTTTACCAAAAAACTATATTACCCAGTTTTTTGGTAAAATATAAAAGATCGGGTCACGTCGGGTAAATAGACACCAAACATGTCAAGCTTTAAAATTGTGCGCACCCACGAAATTGCAGAAAACTACCATACCCAAAATTGGCCATAGGCGACGCTTTAAAAGCTTTCACCGCTTATCAGTTTAGTGTTTTCAGTGATTGATGGCCCTAGAATGATTGCTCTCACACCGACATTCACGGCGATATGTAACATGTGTGGCGTAATGGGCGCAATCATCTTTTTTGCACGTATGCACCCCCGACGCATGTTTGCATGCGTGTATGTATGGGTGGGGACTTTTTTTTTAAAATGTTTTTTTATTCTTTTTTATGTGTAACTTAAAATTTTCGGGGGTGGGGGGGAACTTTAATTTGTTTTCCTTTTTTTTTTTTCTACTAAACTTTATTGCGATCACATACGGGGGCTAATAAAACCCCCCTATGTGATAGCAAAATATGTGACAGGTCCTCTTTATGGAGACATCAGGGGTCTCCAAGACCCCTAATGTCACTTAGATCTGCTCCCTCAGCTTCTTTCCAGCATCTGAAGCTGGAGAGTGACACAAGAAAAAAAATATTTTTAATGTCAGTGCTGCAACGAAATGAATGAAACAAAAACAAAGATTCGTTCAGACTACCGCTAACTTATATCGTCCGAATTCGAATCCCGAAAAACGTATTAACTTTCGGACCCGAAAGAAGCTAAACTAATTTTTTGCCGGTGCACATGTCTAGGCACAAGCTTATTCTGCAGGAAACTTTTAAATACCAGGAATCAGCATCCAGTGGTTTATTCCACATTTGAAATAACCTAAAAACCTTTTTGAAATGAAATATCACTTTAACCAGTTGACATCCGCGGTGTTAAACCCCCTTCCCATCCAGGCCATTTTTCAGTATTCAGCGCTGCGGTACTTTAACTGACATTTATTCCGTCATGCAGCGCTGTACTGAAATGAATTTTATACCCTTTTTTGGGGACAGATAGAGCTTTCTTTTGGTGGTATTTATTCACCACTGGGGGTTTTATTTTTTTAATATATTAAGGAAAAATTACCGAAATTTAAAAAAAAAAACAGTTTCCCCTATATTAAATGATAAAACATTTATTTTTACCCAATTTTTTGGTAAAATATAAAAGACGGGGTCACGTCGGGTAAAAAGACACTAAACATGTCAAGCCTTAAAATTGCGTGC
>NW_017306532.1:819677-825789 GCF_000935625.1 Nanorana parkeri
TATAGGCGATCGGCGGGCTATGGACACGCTGATCGCCTATATGTGTGACACCCGGTAACGGGTGTGTGCACTGATCGGGCCTTTTCTGCCCGTGCGTGCCCGCTAGGGGGCGCGCGCGAGCAGAAAAAAATTGCCGTATGGAGACATCAACCCGCAGATGCAGCAGTGCCGTCCGTCCGTTTTTCTACTACGAGCGGACGGCAAGAGGTTAAACAGCCGAAGAGAATATGCTTTTTTATTGCACTTCATATTCCATTATTTCTTTTATTATTCATATTTTTACACAATAAAAATGAAAGAGAAAATAAATAAATATTGATTTTATCTTTCCCATCACAAAGCCACTATAGACTTAGTTTTCATTAGTAATTGTCCTGGTATTCAGTTGCAGGTAGAAATATTGATATTTTTCCACAATTGTAAGGAATGTGTGTGTAGGGGTATATGTGTATGTGGGGGGGATAGAGATGTTGTACAATAACATCATACGTGTGCACAAATGCTTATCATGCAGCAGGATTATCCATACTAGTCATTCAGTAAATAAGTGCAGACAGATCAGTCATCTGAACCCCTTGCCTGAGTATAAGTAGACAAGATTTAAAAGAACTAGCTCATATGGTATTCATGTAGCTGATGATACGTTTATATCTTGTTTATTATATACTGGGAGGAATTTATCAAAACTGGCTGAATCTGGAGTAGTTGCCCATGGCAACCAATCAGCATCTCTCTACAGTTTGCTCAGGTAACATTTTGAAAATGAGAGAGAGATGCTGATTGGTTACAGTGCAAATCTGCTCCAGATTTTGTCGGCTCCGGTTTTGATAGATCCCCCCCACACTGTATATATTATGTATACGATATATTACATATATTTCTGGGAACATTTCTCCTACTCAAGATTTTAAGTCCAAATAAATCAAATCGCAATATGGGTCAATCAGGTAGCCTACATATTCTCTTTGATATGCATACACTAACCTAGAAAATAAGCTTTGCTTCAGAATGTGTTCAGCAGTCAGGACCAAAACAGGCTAACCTAAAGTAGAATTTAAAAAAATCACTAAGGCTCCATTCACACATAGCGGTAGTGTTTTCTGCACAGAAAAGCGCAAACGTTAACATAGGCGTGGGTTCCGCGCATTTGAGGCTATTACTATAGCCATAAACGCGAGAACTTTGCCCAGAAAATCTCACTAGAACTTTTTTTGTGGGGTGTGCATTTTCGTACCGTGGACGCCGCTCTAGTGTGAACAATTCACATTGGAATGCATTGTTTTTTTATGTTTAGCACACGGAAAACTGTTTATGTGTGAATGGAGCCTAACAGTATATGATGCACTGTGCGGGTAGCATTAATACAGCAAAAAACTATTTCCTGACTCCTCCCATAACATTGTTGCCACTGCCAGTTGATAGATTATGTTTTCACTTCCTGTAACAGCATCGTCAAACCCATGGGTAGTCTAAGATTGACACGTAGTTTTAAATGGACTTTAAGTCAGTGTCAAACACATAAACACCCAATTCCAGCTAAAACGTTTTAAGCTCTTACAGCAATAGATTTTTGTTTTCCTTTTGGAAATAGGCTTAAGCCATGTGAATAAAAGGTGAGAAGATGACCATATAAAGCATCTCCACCAGTGTAATATTTCTACCCCTCCAAATGTCACTTTTACAGGGCAGTTTGGCCTATCACAGGAAGTGGAAGACCAACACATTTACTGGCAGGCTCACCAGAGTAATTAAAATGTTACGGAGGACATTAAAAGAAAACAAAATGCTGTGTTAAAGTGACACTAAACTCAGAGGTTAAAAACGCATTCAAGTACCTTAACTATTAACAAAAATGTATCTTATTTTTGTATCACTCGGCTGTATATTCTCAAATCTTCAAACCTGGAGGGTGGCTACTTTTGTTCCCCATGGTCCCTTTGTGTGTTGTAAAGTAGTCACCCCTCCAAACTCACTCCCGTGCTGGACTACAATTTAACGTTTAGTTTACCAATTCGCATTGATCTAGTCTTGGCTTAAATTAAAGGACTGCATCACCCACTGTATCACTGCCGTAGTTCCTGGCTCTGTTTCTATCCACCTTGCAGTTCTGGACATTCCCAAGCACCTTGGTGTACTGCCCTTCTGTTGCATTATTAATCATATAAAAATTAAAAAATCCAACAAAGGAAGTAGGGCCACCTCATAGTAGCCATGACAGTAGGCCGTAGAGCTCTCAACGCTGGGGTCCCACAGAGAGATAGGAACTGTAGTGGTTTAACCATCCAGCATTTTCCAAAAATAAATATGTTTTTATTGACTGACCCTTTCAAAAAATTCAGCTCACATTTTGTTATGTAGGGTATTATAATTTTTCCTGAAGAAATAAGTTTATATATTTACTTATACAGTATTTTTGTTTACTGCTTGATAACAGAAGGGCAAGTTTTTTTTTTTGTATGTTGTCAAGATTTTATCATCTCACAGCATGAACACCTAGCTAATGATTGGCAGACATACATTATCAAATAAATAAAAAAGTTCAGAGGCTAGCATCCGAACAGCAAAATAAGGATTTTTTGTATTATTTTCACAAACTAAAGTTATTATTATTGTCATATAATGATTAGAAGGCAAATAACAATGTAAACAATGGAATATCTACTATCCTCTGCATTTGACAGTTCCCTTACTGCTGCACTTGGTGAACAGGACACATCAAATGATACAGAATAGGATCCTCTGGAACTGAAGATAGTAAATATTTCTCCTCATTATATGGAATATATCTCTTCTTCTACATTTCTTTTTATGTCTGCCAAATTGGCAACTTAAAAGAAAACAAATCAAAGTCACAGCTGTTTGCTGAAAGCAAGTGGGTTTTAAAAAAAATCAAATCTAAATGTTATACTGTTGAAACATTTTGACTGATTGGCAGTATTACAGCAAAAATGAAAAATGCATATACCCACAGCAATGTTCCCTGCTTAAAAATAAATACTAAGTGAATAGATTACATAGCAAGAAGCAAAAATGGCAAGTCTTGACAGTAAAGGTTATATACAGTGATTTTGTATATATTTTTCTTCTTTTTTACTACAGTCTAGACCGGGGCTCAAAATTTCCACTCGCCCCCTCGCAATTGGCGAGTGAAAACTGCGAGGGGGCGAGTGTAAATCCATCGGCGGGTTGTTCGCCGCTGGCAGGACGGGGGTTAAACTGCCGCTGCTTCTGCTGCAATCGCTCTCTCTTCTCTGGCCAGGGTGAAGGGGAGATGGCCAAACTGATTCTTCTCCTCCGCGGCCGCTGCAGCTACAGAGCGGCCGCGGAGGAGAATAATCAGTTTGGCCATCTTCACCCCCCCTACCAGAACCACCAGGAAAAGGGCATCTAAATCAGGAGAGGAAAAGGGCAGAAGAGGAAGAGGGCACCTAAATCAGATCAGCTATGTGCACTGTAACTCCCTATTCCTCTTGCCTTACACCGCTAACATCTGTGCGTTACATTACTGACCTCTGTACAGTGCGTTACATTACTGACCTCTGTACTTGGCATTACACCACTGAACTCTGCACTCTGTGTTGTTACTGATCTCTGTACTTTGCGTCACACTGCTGAGCTGTCGGAGGTCGGCCGGGGGAGGGTAGGGGTTAGGTGGGGCAACTGGTGGCGAGTAACTCTTAAGGCCTGGCTAATAGCTCAGGGCCTGACATTTTGAGCCCTGGTCTAGACTATAAAAATGAAATAAAAACATATTATTATTATTATTAATATACAGGATTTATATAGCGGCAATAGTTTGCACAGCGCTTTACAATATAAGGAAGACATTACAGCCACAATACAATTAAAGACAAGATGGTAAGGAGGGCCCTGCCCATGAGGGCTTACAATCTAAAAGGGAGGGGCAAGTGATACATGAGGAGGTAGCTGCGTGGGGAAGATTGTTTGAGAAAGTGATTGTTCGGTGGTTAGGTTGCGTTGGGATAGGCTTCCCTGAAGAGAACAGTCTTAAGGGATCGCCTAAAGGCAGTCAGTGTGGAAGATAGATGGACAGGTTGGGGTAGAGAGTTCCATAGGATGGGAGACACTCTAGTGAAGTCCCGGAGGCGAGCATGGGAGGAGTTGATGAGGAAACTGGAAAGCAGGAGGTCTTGTGAAGAGCAGAGAGGACGGTTAGGGAAATACTTTGAGAATATACATATTTTTACATATACATATTTTTAGTCACCTTGCATATACTGGAAGTATTTGGTGTATTGTTTTGCTTGAGTTCCAGTTTTTTCTTACCTCCTTTTGAAAAAGTTAACAGAGCACAATAGTTCATGCCAAAATTTACACACAGTAAATTCAGCAAACTGAATAATCCTACTCCCTACATGAGTTTCTGAAAGAAATCACTTCTGCTGTGCTCTCTCTTTAGAAAACCCATAGTGATCTGGGAATCTGTTATTATGTGTTAAATGATTTTGGGTAAAACAAAGACTGTATAATGGATATACAATGTGCATTTAAAATTGTAAGCCATTGGTTTTAAGAAATGAAAATAAAACTGACCTGTGTAGATTCTACCCCATATGAATTTAAGCAGGGCATCTGACTTACAATGCAGTTCTAATATTTTAATAGTTCGAAACCTGTTACAGAACTCTTTATGGAGGCGTGGTTTTGGATAGAAGTGCTTCTATGAATGATATATGATCATCTAGTATTGTTACCCCCACCTAATGGCAGTTTAGTTCTTTGCACCAGTTATTCCTAAAGTAGTGTACCCAGATCAGAGTGGGTTCAACCTGCAATGTACAGACAATATTAGAAGAAAATTAAACTTGGTGCACCATATGTCTGGGCTTCCAAAGCCATCACTGCTGCTATCTTTAGATGTTGAGAAGTTGTTCCATATACTGTAGATAACTGGTAATATTTGCAGCTCACTTTCCAGAACTTTGGCTCACAGGACAGTGTCAGCAGAAACTCAGAGATGATTTGAGGATCTACACCTGATATCCAAATAATCTATATTTTTGTTAATAGTTAAGGTACTTAAATCCTTTTTGAAGATTTAACTCCTGAGTTTAGTGTCACTTTAAGGGTGGATGCAACATATGCATATTATCTTTTCTTTTATGAGTCGCGTCCACAACATACATTAGAAAGAGTTCTTTGTAGTGTAGACCACATAGTATTTTAATGTATTTTGATTTTCATCAAGCACTTCACAATTATCAAACCACAGAAGAGAAATGTATTTAAAAATCTACAATCATAACCGTAAATGTATGCCTACGTTCCTTATCAAGCAATATTTCCATTTGGAAAGGAACACATTTTTATTTTAGAAGAATAATTCTCAATTTTTTTGCTAAACAAAATCCATGTCTAATAAAACAGATGTGTCCACAGGGTATAGATGTTTGGAAAAGAATATACGGGTTATCCAGTCTAAACCAATTAGTACATTCTTAGAAGAAGAAAAAATGATAAAATAAAAAAAAACAAACAAGCAGGGTATGGTTTGCTGCTTTGGTTTGTGCTTGTGTGTTCCCAGCTAACAAAAAAAGACAAGCAAATATTGCTAGAAATGCCTTTAAATTATGGTATGAATGAATTAGAAATCATTAAATCACCTCAAATGAGTCTCTTTATTAGCTTTATACCAGTGGTTCTCAACCTTTCTAGGGCCGGGACCCCTTGGTAACATTTGCCAAGTTGTGGTGACCCCCAATGGTAAAATTTAGGGATGACGTGGCTGCTGCAGCGACATCTGGCGGCGTGGCAGGAGAACACACTGCTGCGCTAAGAGAGGGCTGAGGAGGACACACAGCGACCCACAGTTTGAGAGCCACTGCTTAAAAGAGACAACAAATCCTCTATTTCAGCGGTTCTCAACCTTTCTAGTGCCACGACCCTTTGATAAAATTGCCCAAGTTGTGGCAACCCCTAACAGTAAAAGTATTTTCAACGCAGAATAACGCCAGCTACAGAGGAATACAGAAAATCGCAGCAATAGTACATTATACTATATGGTACTATTGCTGGGATTTGTAGTCCTCTGTAGCTGGCGTTATTCTCCATTGCGCCGTATAATTTATTATTGCTGGGATTTGTAATAACG